>NW_027181826.1:9229959-9429555 GCF_029961685.1 Aristolochia californica | reverse complement strand
AAACTAGAATTCTAACATAACTCAAACTCTATCTCTCTAAGATAAGCATATCTTGAAAAGATAACATAATCTACTAGAGATCTAATATAACTAAAATTTTAACTCATGAGGACTCTTCTTGGGCCCCACGTTCTCATGGTGGGTCCACCAGCTTGTGCCACCATGGTCGGTCCCACATTGTAATAGAGAATATCCAGCCCACGTCCTCATGGTGGGTTCCATCAGCTTGTGCCACCATGGTGGGTCCCACAATATAACAGAGTATAACCATCCTTTGTCACATAATTCCCCCTCTCTTGAACCTCACTTGATCCTCATATACTTGTTTTGGTGTCATCGAAACTAGAGTGATTGTCTGTTGATTGTGCCTAAATGAGTACACCTCGGTGAAGCCGTCATGTTGCACACATCTGTCAAAATTGCCACGGTCTTCCTAAGAGGAGATGTTCAGCTTGCATTGGTACCACATCACACATTACTTCATCCTCATATTTATCGATTCGTAATGGTACAACAACCTATGTCGTAGCCCTTACTTCACCACTATCATTCAACCATTGCAGCATGTATGGACGAGGGTGTCCTAAGAGTTGTGAACCCTAGTTTTTCAATCATGGAAGTACTAGAAATATTAGTGCAACTACCGCCATCGATAATAACACTACATACCTTGTCTTTCACGTGGCAGTGAGTGTGAAAGATATTCTCCAGCTGTAATTCTGCTTCCTCTTCTTTAGCTGGCAAAATTAATGCACGTCGTGCGACTAGTCCAAGCATCTGTTATAGTCTCTGACCATGGACCGAGTAATCCGACAGAAGGAGAGATCTGCGTCCAGCTCAAGTTCAGTACCAGGGTGCTGTTAACTTCCTGGCCCTGCCTATGTTTCTGAATTATGGGTGAATGACGAGAGAGAAGGGGAAAAGAAGAGTGCTCGAAAATGGATGAAGGGGGTAGATGATAACCCAGCTCTGAGGGAGACCGTAACCTACAACTCTGAGGGAGTCTGCAACCTAGGTTCATCAGAGGAGAACCTTAACACTGTTCTGTTTTCAAATTCGTCATACCCATTTTCATTTCTTCTGCTCCTCTTAAGTTGTTTGTTATGGTCCTGGTGTTAAGTACCTATGCCTTCAACTCCTAGCAGGCAAGTCTTTTGGGATTTATTGGCTAGGTGCTTAATATTTGGTATCAAAGCGTGCACCACATCGCGAGTTCGAATCCCGAGGGGAGTGCCCGGCATGGGTGTCGCGAGCCCCGGACGTGGTGGGCGTAAGGGATTATGGGATCTTGACCTGTCCCCCGTCATTGAGTGTTAAGCCACCGTGGACATCGGCTTGTGAAGGTGGGGTGTGATGTTATGGTCCTGGGGTTAAGTATCTATGCCTTCCGCTTCTAACAGACCGGTCTTTTGGGATGTATTGGCTAGGTGTTTAACACTGTTAGCTGAGGACCAAAATAGTTTTACAAAAGTGCCATTATGGATTACACACTCAATGAGCTGAAATAATTCAAACATAAGTACTAAATAATTGCTGAAATAAACCAAACATAAGTTCTAATTAATTGAGTGATCTGAGTCGCCCTTCAACCGTGTCGCCTTTGGATGACTCGTTCGGCTATCGAGTCCATAACATCACTCCTCCCTTGGGAACAGAGCTTGTCCTCAAGCTCAAATGAAGGATACACTTGCTAGAACACTGTAGATCTTCCCAAGTGGCGTATGTAGGATCACTATGTGACCACTAAACCAAAATCTGGGTGCTGTTAGCGAGCTGCCGAGTCTTCAAAATTTTGATCGGAGTGAGAGAGACCTTACTGTCCTCTATCGGTGGCAATGCAGGAATGGACTGAGGTGCTGGTCCCCTGAGAGGCTTGAGAATGGAAACAGGGAAAATATCATGGAGTTGGGACTCTAGGGGCAGTTGGAGCTGATAGGAAATGTGTCCCATTCGCTGCAGAATTCGGAAGGGCCCAAAGTACTTGGGGGAAAGCTTGTGGTGCATACTAGCAATGGAGTGTTGGAGATATGGCTGGAGACGGAGCCAGACAAAGTCGTCTGGAAGGTACTGCATATCTGGATGGTGCTGATCATGCTGGAGCTTAATGCGGGCCTGAGCTTTCCGGAGGTGGTCTAGTGCATTTTCTAACAACTGATCTCTACTCTGCACGGCGTGATCAAGTGCATCCATTCGGGTGGACCCTTTTGTATATGAGAGCAAATGGAGGGGGAGGGGGGGGGGGGGGGGGGGGGGGGGGGGGGGGGTGGGGTGATCCTTTCCATAGAGAATTTTGAAGGGTGTCTCCTGTAAGGCTGTATGAAATGAGGTGTTGTAGCAATACTCTGCCCAACTAATGCATTGAACCCATTTCTTGGGGTTGTCCCCCACAAGGCACCGTAAGTACATCTCGATGGTTCTGTTCACTACTTCAAAAGAATATTTGAGTTTCATGCCACATAATTGGAAGAGGTCCTTCCAGAAGTGACTGGTAAAGATCACATCCCAATCACTAACGATGGACTCGAGAATGCCATGGAGACGCACAATATTGTAAAAAAAAACTTGGACGATTGTGGCTGCTGTATACGGATGGGCCATGGGCATGAAGTGAGCATTCTTGGAAAGTCGGTCAACCACGACAAAAAGTATGGATTTCCCCACTGCTCGTGGAAGGCCTTCAATAAAATCCATAGAGTGGTCGGACCATACCTGAGTGGGGAGGTCGAGGGGCTGAAGTACCCCAGCTGGAGATAAATGGTCAGCCTTGTTGCACTGGCACACCAGGCACGTAGCAACATAATCTGCAATGTTAGACTTCAACCCAGCCCAATAAAAATCACCGCGTATCCTCTGTAAAGTTTTTTGGAGCTCCTCATGCGTTTTGTCATGGTAAGCTGATAAAATACTCAGCACCAAGGGAGATGAATGCAGGAGGTAGATGCGTCATTTGTACAGGATGAGCTGATCCTGGATGGACCAGTGAGACACCAGCTGGCCTGCTATAATTCTTTGAGACAACTATTGTAATTCTGTAGTGGACTGGTGCTTCTGACGTTTGGATTCTAGCAGTAGAGGTGTGGGTTGGCTGATGGCTACAATTTGCAGTGCTTCGTCTGAACGACGGGAGAGATCATCCGTGGCTCGGTTCAAGGGACCAGGGTTGTGTTCGATGGTAAAATTGAATCCCATGAGCTTGCTTATCCAGTGCTGTTGTGGCGGGGTGGATATGCGTTGGTCCAACAAGAACTTCAGACTGGAGTGATCAGTGCGGATGAGAAAAAAGAGTCCCCACAAATATGGTCGCCAGTGCTGTACGGCCTTTGCTAACCCAATTAATTATCTTTCGTAGGCTGGAAATTTATGATGGTGGAGGGATAGCTAATGGCTGAAGTATGCAATGGGGTGCTGGGATTGAAGAAGAATTGCCCCAATACCACTGCCGGATTCATCACATTCCAGCACAAACACGTCTTCAAAATTTGGCAGCTGAAGTACCGGTGCTGAAGCTAGAGCTTGCTTGAGCCAGTGGAATGAGTTCTCTGTTGCATCAGTCCAGAGGAAGGTGTTAGGGCGCAGCAGGTTTGATAAGGGCACTGCGAGGTGTGAATAATTCTGGATGAACTTTCTGTAATACCCTGCTAAACCCAGAAAACCTCGTAAGGCAGCACAATTTCAGGGTGGTGGCCACTGCAGTATCGCCTCTATTTTTGTGGAATCCATAGTAACTCCGGTTGCTGTAATCACATGACCCACATAGGCCACCTATGGCTGACCAAAGGATCACTTGGAGCTCTTCAAATATAATTGATGAGTCTGGAGGAGGCTGAAGACCAGACGCAGGTCTTGGAGGTGTTGCACCCAACTCTTGCTGAAAATCAAGATATCGTCAAAGAAAACAAGAACAAATTTTCTGAGATAGGGGCAAAATACTTCATTCATTAAATGGGATAGGCTGAAGGGCATGAAAATGAACTCGAAATGTCCATGGTGAGTGTGGAAGGCTGTTTTCTCTATGTCTGGAGGATACATTCTGACTTGATACTAGCTGGACAGCAAGTCGAGCTCGGTGAAAAATTTGGCCCGGTGGAGTTCATCTAGTAACTCATCCACCACTGGAATTGGAAACATGTCCTTAATGGTCTTGGCATTTAATTCCAGGTAATCAACACCAAACCGCCATGTGTGATCATTCTTCTTTACCAACAGGACAGGCGACGAGAAGGGAGTGGTACTCAGTCTTATGAGGCATTTTTCTAGCATGACAGCGCATTGCCTTTCAATCTCATCTTTTTTCAGATGGGGGTATCTATATGGTCATACCACCACCTCCTCAGAGCCAGCCTTCAACCGGATTTTTTGGTCACAGTGGCGCATAGGCAGAAGGCTGTTGGGTAGGTGAAAGAGATCTATAAACTCATCCAGCAGTAATTCCAACGTGGTTGTTGTGGGCTGCTGGTGGTAGATGCTATGAAGTTGTGCTGAACCTTCGGTATGACTGCCCTGAAGTGTGATTATGTGGTTGTGCAGTTCAAAGCTCATTGTAAGTGATGCGAAGTCTCATAAGATCGTCCTTAATGTCTGGAGCCACTTAATGCCTAGAACTAAATCAAAACCAGCTAGGGGAATGATAAAAAAATCTGTTGAGAAGGTATGACCAGAAATGGGAAACCGGAAAGATTTGCTGACCCCATAGCTCAACACTTTTTCACCATTGGCAACGGTCACTGAAGCGGTTGGCTAGGATTGCACCGGAAGTTGCAAATACTTGGCTGCTATGATGCTGATAAAATTGTGCGTGCTACCTGAGTCCACTAGACCTACTAGTGGCTGGTTGCCAACCAAGACACAGACCTGCATTGTTGTGGTGGTCTGAATGCCTGTGATGGCGTGTAAAGATACAGTCAGTTCCTCTGTATCAATGTGTTCAACCGGTTGTTCTTCCTGTTCTTCCTCTTCCATTTCTATCCAAAAGATTCTCTTGCAGTGGTGCCCGAATGTATAGTGTTCATCACAATTAAAGCATAACCCTTTTCTTTCCGGGCTTCCATTTCTGCTCTGGATAATTTTTTTGTGAAAGGTGGGTTTGTGGGAGCGGGTTTCGGGGTGGAAGGAGGAGGTGTGTAAGCATTGTTGTGCCATTGGGAGGATGTGGAGAATCCTCCCGAGTTGGGTTTCCCGGTAGGCCACATTGGCTTTCTGTTGTGAAACTTGTTTTTGGCCTCTAAGGATCGAGCTAAATTCATAGCTCGTGTAAAATCTGAGGGGACGAGGAGTTCTACTTCCAACCTCAGGGCCTCATTTAACCCGGTTGTGAAGAAGCTAACATGCTGATCCACTCGGATGATGTTGCTAGCTCTGGCTAACTGATGTTCAATTTTTATTCCATCGGCTTTTATACCTCGCAAGTGTACGAATCGTTCATGTAATCTAGTGGTAAGCGAGGGTCATATCCATAGGGAGGACTGAATTTTGTGTATTCTTCAGTCAACTAGCCTAACCAAATATGATGAATGAATCTAAACTAAACACTAATTATATCCTAAATTATCAAGCAATAATCTAATTAACTACTTGCACAACATGAAACGTAAACTCTGTATTTTCATGCCTCTCTCGAGCGCCATGTAACCACGAACCTAGATTCTCAATCCTTGCGTCTAGTCCCTCTCGGGCGCCTAGAGTTAATGACAGAGATCGGATTACAATAGAATGCAGAGAATCAATTACCTATTGTGATGATGCTAAAATTATCAACTCTGGATTTTACCTTGATTCGTGCCTCTCTCGAGCGCCATGTAATCACGAATCCGGTTTCTCAATCCTTGCGTCTAGCCCCTCTCGGGTGCATAGAGTTAAAGACAAAAATCGGATTAAAATACCAGAGTCCAACCTAAATTACAATCCTACCCTAACTAGCTAATTTAAACAAATATTCAGAAAACAAATATTCGATAAACATTAATTCTCAAATCAAATTTAATAAACATCCAAAACCTAAGTTCAAACTATAGGAAAATTAAATTACAAAATGACGGATTACTCCCCTTCTCCTTCCTCCCGCTCGGGCAGCAAAGGCTCGTTCTCATGGGTGCTGCAATTTCAAGAAATTGATGGCTTCGGGTTGCAAGAGCGAGTGGCCGGAGGTAGAGACGACGCCGGTGAAGAAGGATAGAAACCCACGGATGGAGGTGGTGCGGTGGATGACAGAATGGAGCCAAAGTCCTCTGACCGGCTCTCTCGAGTCTCGGTCGGAGTCGGAATAGCTCCGAAAATGGTCGGAAATGGGTAATCGATGCCGGAGGATGGTCGGAATGCAGAATCGGCACTGGAGGAGCCCTCTCGGCCTGGCGAGCAGAAACTGGCTGTGTCAAACTCGCTGCGATGGAGACTCTCTCGAGGTCTCCTCAGGTCTGTTCTCGGTTGCCGGACGGCGGTGGCGCGGCTAACGATGGTGGCGCGGCGAACGACGGTTAGAAATCCTCTCGGGTCTCCCCTTCTTTCGGTCGGCAGCCTCCTCTGTTTTCCCCCTCGAGCCCCCTTTTCTTTCAAAACGTTGTTACCCTAAAAATCTCTCTTTCACTAATGGCATTTTGGTAAATATCTCCTTCTCCACCAAAATTCTCCTGATATTCCATAATTGAATCCATAAAAATCATTTCAGTAAGAAATAAACCCTAAAATCAATGACATATAATTCAAGACTGAAAAAATGCAATATAGACAGTGATTAATGCCAAATTCAATAAATGCACGTTTCATTTGAAAACCGATAAATAACCACCCATAACACAATTATAAGGGCTATTCTATTATAATTAACCTAGTTCTCATGTCAGAATCTGGCATCTATCACACCCCCAAGCCTAAATTTTTGCTAGTCCCTAGCAAAACAACAATAAAACCAAAATTAAGCATAGAAAAACAAAATACCACTTTCGTAGGGAACACAATTGCATTTAGCGTATGCAACAAGCCATTAAACCCCTACTTGTACTTGACGGTAGTGGACGAGTTGTGTCTCATGAGGGTTTGCATGGAATTTACCCACAAAATTCATCTAAATCAACAATATAAAAAGAAAATTGAAGAAAATTTACTCCTCATTAGCATATGACTAACACTTAGTATTGTAAAATATCTGAAAATCATTTGAAACCCTGCTCAATTTGAAAACCTGAGTAAAATATAGCACATTATCAATCCAAATGCACTCATAGTTACTCCATCTGAACCAATGTGACCCATAAACAATTACTTCAACAGAACAAAGAGGCAACAAATAACAATAAAATCCTGGTCACATCACAATTAAGAGAAAATAGTAGAGTAAGCCTGTTGTCTTACAATCTCACAAAAGGAGTATACAAATTTCAATCTTGACCTGCAACTTCTTTCAACTTACAATTCATCATAAAATTTAAGGAAACTCATTGCTTCTAGATTTAAACCCATTCTTCGCTATTACCAGTGCATTTTTGCTATTACCAGCGTAATTTTGTTTCACTGAATACTTTTGGTATTACCACCATTTTGTATTCGTCTTCACTGCACATGCACTTATTTTTAAGTAACCGACTGTTCCAGTGCATGTCCCTGGGTTTGCCCAGGCTATTTCTGAGATTATCAGTCATTTGCAAGCAAGAGCATTTCCATTTGCATTCATACATTACAACAAGGAATTTCACTGAGATATAAAAAAGAATAAGATCAAATAGGCATACAAGACTATTCAAATTAACATAGATCAACACTAGATTTACATGTTCTCTTTTGCAACTAAGTTCCAAGTCTAATGCAATAGTAAGTTATCCCACTGAACTTTCATGGATCACAACAAATAATATTAGATTTCTAATAGGCATATTCTACATAGTTTTACGAAAAATTTTGAAACACATTTGAGCAACTTATTTTAACTCTACTAAAGTTAACCACATACTAAGAGGAGTAATTTGAAAACCATGAACAAAAATCAAAAGAAAATAATTGCTAAGACATAAAAGATTCGTTCTCCTCCACCCCGCCCCCCCCCCCCCCCCCCCCCCCCAAACCTAAACCTGACATTGTCCTCAATGGGGAAAAGTTAAAACACCAGAATGACTACAAAAAGGAATAACATCTAAAGAATAATAAAACTCGTGGAAACCACATGCTCCATTGGCAAACAAGAAGTAAAGCAAAGCCAAAACAGTGCGAGGAAAAGAGATATCAGCAAACACCCCCAAACCTAGAGCATGACACATCATCAAACAGACCAACTAACAATCACTAAAATATCTGATTTACTAGATGATTTATTGTTGGCTTTAATGTCGATTCTGGTGCCAGTCTTCTCGTCTAGTAGCTACTACTCCAGTTGACTCACAACTTAGCTAGTTATACTCCAGCAGAGTAAGGGTTAAGCTCCCTCAGGGCTCCTAAATCCATAAATGGGACCATATGTGTTTGGTCATCAACAATAATACCAAAGAGTCAATAAAGACCCCCAGGAATGATACATAGTCTCCCTCGAAAAAGATTTACTCGCATCAACCGTACCGTACCCGTAGGTAATCATCCGTAGATGAAACCGCTATCCCACATCACACTTTGAAGAAATCTCTGTGTGATTGGCCACTGAAGGCAGCAGGAATCACGTGCTGAACACAAGTCCCTGAATTACTCACCATAAGGTTTTCATTCAATACTTCAAGATCGAACTGGTCAATCCTAGAACGGTTGTTTGAGTACAGACCTCTCAAACAAGGGACCAAAAGTCTGGTCATCGACTACCGGAACCATGTATGCTCTCAGTCGGCAAGAGAGTACCCCGAGTCCATGACGGGGCCGGCATCCTCGGGGGACCTCCAATCAATCAAGACCAGAGTACACCAAAGGTTATCCCAATAAGAATGAATAAACCAAAAATAAAAACTGTAATGTACAATGGAATAGAAACGTGGGGATTTCCCACAATGTGCTAAGTTTATAATCATAAGCAAGACTCTGGCGCAGTCAAGATGAAAGGACAGGTTCCTCCAAGAAAATCACCATCACCTCCTCCAGTGTGGGGACATTCTCACGATACGGTTTGAGCCTCTGACCGTTAACTTTGAAGACTAACCCGTCTCCGTGATTTTGGATCTCAACAACGCCATGAGGAAACACCTGTGTAACCTCAAATGGACCGGACCACCTAGATCTCAGCTTCCCTGGAAACAAATGCATGAGTTATAAAGTAAAACATTCTGCCCAACAGTAAAAGACTTATGAAAAATAGATTTATAAAGTAAAAGCTTTGTTCGCTCCTTATACAGTTTGGCATTCTCATAAGCATCATGACGTATCACCTCCAACTCATTCAATTGCAATTTCCTCTCCTCACCCACTTGAGTCAAATCAAAATTCAAAGCCTTAATGGCCCAATAAGCTCTAAGCTTAAGCTCAACAAGTAGATGACATGTTTTGCCGAACACTAGGCGAAATGGAGACATCCCAATAGGAGTCTTATAAGCGGTTCGATAGGCCCATAAAGCATCGTCCAATCGAGTGGACCAATCTTTCCTATCAAAGCGAACTGACTTCTCCAAAATCCGTTTGATCTCCCTATTAGAGATTTTCACTTGACCACAAGTTTGCGGGTGGTACGGAGTGGACACCCGATGAGTGATGGAGTATTTCTTCAACAAGGTGTCAAATGCTCTGTTACAAAAATGAGATCCCCCATCACTGATGATTGCTCTCGGGGTACCAAACCGATTAAAGATGTTTTATTTTAAAAACTTTACCACCACTTTGTGATCATTTGTCTTACATGCAATAGCTTCAACCATCTAGAGACATATTCAACAACAACAAGGATGTATTGATAGCCGAACGAGACAGGAAAAGGACCCATGAAGTCAATACCCCACACATCAAACAATTCAACAATAAGAATGGGGTTAAGAGGCATCATGTTTTTCCTAGACAAACAACCAATCCGTTGGCATATATCATACACACGAAAAAACTCATGGGCATCTCTAAATAATGAAGGCCAATAGAAACCACATTGCAAGACTTTAGCCGCGGTCTTTCTAGCACCAAAATGTCCACCACATGCGTGGGAATGACAAAATTCAAGAATGTTGGCAAAGTCTTGCTTAGGTACACAACCCCTAATGACTTGGTCAGGACACACCTTGAACAAATAAGGGTCATCCCAAAAAAAATGTTTGACTTGGGAAAAGAATTTCAACTGATCTTGTTTACTCCAATAATAAAAAATCTTACGAGTTACAAGATAGTTGACTATGTCAGCAAACCAAGGCAACTGGGATACTTGGAGAAGTTGTTCATCAGGGAAGGAATCATTTAAAGGAAGGGATCCTTCCTGAGGGGCTACACAGATCCTAGATAGATGATCAGCAACAACATTCTCACAACCCTTCTTATCTCGAATCTCAAGGTCAAATTCTTGCAATTGCAAGATCCATCTGATCAAACGGGGTTTCGTGTCATTGATGGATAATAAGTACTTCAAAGCAGAATGATCAGTGAACACTATAACCTTTGCCCTAACAGATATGATCTAAATTTGTTCAAAGAAAACACAACAACTAGCAACTCCTTCTCAGTGGTAGTGTAATTCAATTGAGCATCATGAAGAGTGCGGCTAGCATACTGAATGACAAAGGGAATTTTATCCGTCTTTTGTCCCAAAACAGCCCCCAATGCATAACCAGAGGCATCACACATCAACTCAAAAGGCAAAGACCAAGTAGGGGGTTGGACAATGGGTGCAGTGGACAAACATTTCTTCAGTGTCTCAAAAGCATGAATACAGGCATCATCAAAGGCAAAAACAACATCTTGAGCAAGCAAAAACATCAAAGGACGAGAAATTTTGCTGAAGTCCTTAATGAAGCGCCTATAGAACCCAGCATGGGCAAGGAAAGAATGCACCCCCTTCACAGAAGTAGGTGGTGGTAGATTTTCAATTAGGTCAACCTTGGCTTTGTCCACTTCTACACCCCGCTCAGACACTACATGTCCTAAAACAATTCCTTCTTTGACCATGAAGTGGCATTTCTCCCAATTCAAGACTAAATTGGACTTAATGCAATGGGACAATACGAGTGAAAGATTGTGCAGACATGTCGTAAAACTAGAACCAAACACAGAAAATTCATCCATAAAGACCTCTAAAAAGTCACCAATCATGTCAGAAAAGATACTCATCATGCACCGTTGGAAAGTGGCGGGCGCATTGCATAAACCAAAAGGCATGCGTTTGTAAGCATAGGTGCCAAATGGACACGTGAATGTGGTCTTTTCCTGGTCTTCTGAAGTAATGGGAATTTTATTGTAGCCAGAGTATCCATCTAAGAAGCAATAAAAATTGTGGCCGGCCAATCGCTCTAGCACCTGATCAATGAAAGGTAGTGGGAAGTGATCCTTCCTAGTGCCGGAATTAAGTTTTCTATAGTCAATGCAGACACGCCATTTGGTGGTAGTTCTTGTAGGAATCAATTCACCACTCTCATTTTTCATTATCGTTATCCCCCCTTTCTTAGGGACAACTTGAATTGGACTCACCCAGGTGCTATCAGAAATAGGGTAAATGATTCCTGTCACAAGCAACCTGATGACTTCTTCTCTCACAACCTCCAGCATATGGGGATTTAACCTACGTTGCATCTCACGTGAGGCTTTAGTCCCCTCCTCAAAATGAATACCATGCATGCATATGGAGGGTTAATCCCTTTTAAGGCATCAAGAGTCCACCCTAATGCCTCTCTGCGTGCTTGTAAAATTTCAGTCAATTGTTCCTCCTGCTCAGTACTCAAATCAGAGGCAATAATGACTGGCAATGAATTCATGGGCCCCAAGAATGCATACTTCAATGTGGGAGGAAGTGGCTTAAGATCTAGCTTGGAAGTTTCAAGAGGTTTGTCCAAGTCAAGATGAAGATCCTGTGGATGATCAGTTGTGATAACCTCATAAGCTTCCTCCAACAGAGCTACAAAACTGAGTAAAGAGTCAACCTCCCGAAAATATGTTTCCTCATCAAAATAGTTCATAGCTAAAGTTTTTATGTAAGACTCAAAAGATTCAATAGTGGATTCGTCATTAAACATAACAGTCTCTATCTTAAATGCAAGATTCAGATCATCAGACTCAAGTGGATGGTGCCCGACATTAAACACATTCAACGAGACCTTAAAATTTCCAAAAGACAGCTTCAACTCACCACTTTTACAATGAATGACAGCATTAGATGTGGCTAAGAAGGGATGTCCTAGGATGACAGGAATTTGGTTGGTCACATTGACTACTAGTTCTGTATCAAGAACAATGAAATCAACCGGGAACATAAATTTGTCTACTTTTATCAAAACATCTTCAACTATTCCTTGTGGTATCTTGACAGAACGGTCAACTAGTTGAAGTGTGATGGGGGTAGGCTTCAATTCCCCCAAACCTAATTGCTGGTACACAAAGAAAGGAAGCAAATTCACACTTGCCCCGGAGTCAAAAAGAGCTCTCTGGATGGTATGTTCACGCATGAGACATGAAATTGTGGGGCATCCAGGATCTTTAACTTTAGGAGGAGTGTTGTGCTTCAGAATTGAGCTTACATTCTCAGTAAGAAAGACCTTTTTGTTAACATGTTATTTTCTCTTCTGTGTACAAAGGTCTTTCAAATATCGGGCATAAGCAGGGACTTGCCTAATAGCATCAAGAAGTGGAATGTTAATGTGAACCTAAGTAAATAGTTCCAATGTTTCATGCATGCTATCTCCTTTCCTAGGTAGCCCCGATAACCTTTGTGGATAAGGAGCTGGTGGGACTTGGTTAGGGATCTGCCTCGCTGTTGGTGGAGAACTTGGAGGTTCTTCACTCAATGATGTGTCCCCATTGTCATCCTTTGACTCCTTAGACTTAGTGGTCCCTACCCCATTTTTCAACTCACGACCACTCCTAAGGGTGGTTATGGCTTTGGCTTGCTCATGGTGGGGATTGAAATTCGACCCACTCTCATATGTGCTTTTGGGATTAGGAATCGTTTGACTCGGGAGTCTATTTTGTGCTTGTTCACTCATGTGGCTGGCCAACTTACTCACTTGCATTTCAAGTTTACCAATGGAGGACTGTGTATTCTGCATGAATAATTGAAGTGTATCCTCTAGTGAAGGTTTTGTATGGAATCAATGGCTGTTGAGTGAAGTGTGGGCGCGGAGCTTGTCGTTGAGTAAACCTTGGAGCACCCCCAACCTGTGGGCCCTTGGACCATGAGAAATTTGGGTGCCTAGCCCAACCCGGATTATATGTTTCCAAAAAAGGATCGTTCCGGTTTGGTCTATGAAAATTCTGGACTGTATTCAAATCCTCAATGAGCTCCGAGTAGGATGAACTAGATGGACACATTTGTGTGGGATGAGATGAACTAGAGCATATGGCACAGACAGTAGATGGGTTAGGAGCAGGTGAACTCTTGGACACCATAAGGGCATCAATCTTTCTAGTCAACCCCTCAATCTTGGCCATGAGCATGGGTGTTTCACTAACCTTGTAGAGACCTGCTCTTTTGGCTTCGTGAGATCTCCTATCAACATTAAATGATGAACCCCATTGCTGAGATTGATCACTCAACGTTTCAAAGAAGTCCCACGCCTCACTAGCACTCTTACCCATCAAACTCCAACCACTCGTTGCATCTACCATGGATCTAACCTGGGGTGTAAGACCTTGATAAAAGTATTGCACTAAATGCCATTTCTCAAACCCATGATGCGGACACCTACGGATCAAATCCTTCCATTTCTCCCATGCCTCATAAAAGTGTTCACCCTCTTGCTGCATAAAGTTGGAGATTTCACTCCTGAGGGCTGTAGTTGTCTGAATGGGAAAGTACTTAGACAAAAATTTCGTGACTAATGTGTCCCATGAAGTAATGCTGCCCACCTCTAAGGAATTAAGCCAAGACTTGGCCTTATCCTTAAGTGAAAATGGAAAAGTCTTAACTGGATAGAGTCATCTAAGAAATTCTGAAATTTGAAAGTCGCACAGATATCTAAGAATTCCTTGATGTGGTAATAAGGGTCCTCCTCCAACCCATAGAATGTAGGGAGGAGTTGGATCACACCCGGTTTTAACTCATAACTGGCAGCAGTAGTCGGTGGCAATATCATACAAGTAGGTGATGTGAAGTGGGATGGGATAGAATAATCCCTCAGGGCTCTACGGTCACCTGCTGCAGGTAACTGTAATGGTTCACCCTGATTGGCCATGGTAGCTCCTAACTTGACTTCTATTTTTTTCCTACAAATATGTTCTACCTCTTCAACAAAGGGAGCTAATGGTTCACCTAGGGAGCGGTGCCCTTGCATAAAAACACAAAAAGAAACAAAACTAACTATCAAATTCTGCTAACAAACTCACTAATGAAAATATGAAGTAACTAGAAGAAATAAAAATAACTCCATACAAAATCATCAAGATAAAATTAAGAAAGGAAAAAAAAAATTAAATCTAACCTAAGACCATGGAGAACAAAGAAATACACTTAATACGTGCCTCCCTGGCAACGGCGCCAAAAACTTGATGTTAAATTTTTATTACATCTGCTTTTATACCCCGCAAGCATACGAATCGTTCAGGTAATCTAGCGGTAAGCGAGGGTCATATCCATAGGGAGGACTGAATTTTGTGTATTCTTCAGTCAACTTGCCTAACCAAATATGATGAATTAATCTAAACTAAACACTAATTATATCCTAAATTATCAAGCAATAATCTAATTAACTACTTGCACAACATGAAACGTAAACTCTGGATTTTACCGTGATTCATGCCTCTCTCGAGCGCCACGTAACCATGAATCCGGATTCTCAATCCTTGCGTCTAGCCCCTCTCGGGCGCCTAGAGTTAATGACAGAGATCGGATTACAATAGAATGCAGAGAATCAATTTCCTATTGTGATGATGCTAAAATTATCAACTCTGGATTTTACAGTGATTCGTGCCTCTCTTGAGCTCCATGTAATCACGAATCCGGTTTCTCAATCCTTGTGTCTAGCCCCTCTCGGGCGCATAGATTTAAAGACAGAAATCGGATTAAAATGCCAGAGTCCAACCTAAATTACAATCCTACCCAAACTAGCTAATTTAATCAAATATTCGGAAAACAAATATTCGATAAACATTAATTCTCAAATAAAATTTAATAAACATTCAAAACCTAAGTTCAAACTATAGGAAAATTAAATTACAAAATGACGGATTACTCCCCTTTCCTTCCTCCTGCTCGGGCAGCAAAGGCTCATTCTCACGGGTGCTGCAATTTCCAAAAATTGATGGCTTTGGGTTGCAAGAGCAAGTGCCCGGAGGTAGAGACGACGCTGGCGAAGAAGGATAGAAACCCATGGATGGAGGTGGTGCGGCGGATGACGGAATGGAGCCGCAGTCCTCTGACCGGCTCTCTCGAGTCTCGGTCGGAGTCGGAATAGCTTCGGAAATGGTCGGAAATGGGTAATCGACGCCGGAGGATGGTTGGAATGCAGAATCGGTGCAGGAGGAGCCCTCTCGGGTCACCTCTCGGCTTGGTGAGAAAAAACTGGTAGTGTCGAACTCACCACGACGGAGACTCTCTCGAGCTCTCCTCGGGTCTATTCTCGGGTGCCGGACGGCAGTGGAAGACGGTGGCACGGCGAACGATGGCTGGAAATCCTCTCGGGTCTCCCCTTCTTTCGGTCGGCGGCCTCCTCTGTTTTTCCCCCTCGAGCCCCCTTTTCTTTCAAAACGTTGTTACCCTAAAAATCTCTCTCTTTCACTAATGGCATTTTGGTAAATATCTCCTTCTCCACCAAAATTCTCCTGAAATTCCATAATTGAATCCATAAAAATCATTTCAGGAAGAAATAAACCCTAAAAGCAATGAAATATAATTCAGGAGAGAAAAATATGCAATATAGACAGTGATTAATGCCAAATTCAATAAATGCACGTTTTATTTGAAAACCGATAAATAACCACCTATAACACAATTATAAGGGCTATTCTATTATAATTAACCTATTTCTCTTGTCAAAATCTGGCATTTATCACTAACCTATCTTGAAATAATTTCTAGTATTCAGCAACACTGCCGGTTTGTTTTAAAAGAATGAGATCACCTAGCGGGTTGGTGTGGGTGGGTGACCCAAATCGAATGGTGCACAATTCTATAAAGTCTTCCCAACCAATGCCTCGATGTTCCTTTTTGAGTTGGTGGCCCCACAATTGCACTTCGCCGAGCATGTGGAAGGCGGCCAACCCAACTCTGTCTACTACAGCAGTACGTTGGTATGAAAAAAAAATTAAAATCGGTACAACCAACTTAAAGGGTCCTCTGACCCATCATGGACTGGAAAATCCATTTCAGTGTACCTGGGAATGGTGCCATTGCTTGGGCCAATATGCTCTGGACGTCCTCCCTTCGGACTGAAATGTCCCCCCTGTCCATTGTGTTCTGTGCGTCCCCCATTTGGAGTGGGTATCCTTCGGATCAGGGTTGTGAGCTTGTCCATTTATTGAGAGAACACCTGAGAGACTAAAGATATCCTACTGTCCAGCAGGGTTACCAAGTGATAGATGCCAGATTTTGACATGAGAACTGGTTAATTATAATAGAATAACCCTTATAATTGTATTATAGGTGGTTATTTATCGGTTTTCAAATGAAACGTGCATTTATTGAATTTGGCATTAATCACTGCTAATATTGCATATTTTTCTCTCCTGAATTATATTTCATTGCCTTTAGGGTTTATTTCTTCCTGAAATGATTTTTATGGATTCAATTATGGAATTTCAGGAGAATTTTGGAGGAGATATTTACAAAAATGCCATTAGTGAAAGAGAGGGATTTTTAGGGAAAAATCGATCAATAGAAGAGGGAGCTCAGGGGGGAGAAAGGGAGAGGCCGCCGATCGAAAGAAGGGAGACCCGAGAGGATTTCCAGCTGTCGTTTGCTGTGCCACCGTTGTCCATCGCCATCAGACAATCGAGAATAGACCCGAGGAGAGCTCAAGAGAGTCTCCATCGCGGCGAGTTCGACACTACCATTTTCTGCTCGCCAAGCCGAGAGGTGACCCAAGCCGAGAGGTGACCCATTTTCGACCACTTCCCTAGCCTAGTCCGACTCCGACCAAGACTTGAGAAAGCCGGTCAGAGGATTTCGCTTCCAACTCATCTTCTGCCGCACCACCTCCTCCGATGCCAATTTAGATTCCTCTTC
The DNA here is from genome assembly GCF_029961685.1 of Aristolochia californica. Lineage (NCBI taxonomy): Eukaryota > Viridiplantae > Streptophyta > Magnoliopsida > Piperales > Aristolochiaceae > Aristolochia > Aristolochia californica. Next base: position 9,412,313 of record NW_027181826.1, on the reverse strand, counting down.
GCCGACGTCGCCTCCACTTCCGGCCGCTCGCTTCTGCAACCTAAAGCCTTTAATTTTTGGAAATTTCAGCAACCGTGAGAATGGAATTGCTGCCTGAGCGAGAGGAAGAAGAAGGGGAGTAATCCATCATTTTTTAATTTAATTAGTTTCCTATAGTTTGAACTTAGGTTTGAATTTTTATTAAATTTGATTTGAGAATTAATATTTATCGAATATTTGTTTTCTGAATTTTTTGAGTAATTAGCTAGTTAGGGCAGGATTATAATTTAGGTTGGATTTTGGTATTATAATCCGATCTTTTTCTTTAATTCTAGGCACCCGAGAGGGGCTAGACGCAAGGATTGAGAATCTGGATTTGTGGTTACGTGGCACTCGAGAGGCACGAATCATGGTAAAATCCAGAGTTGATGTTTCCTATTGTGCAAGTAGTTAATTAGATCATTGCTTGATAATTTAGGATATAATAAGTGTTTAGTTCAGATTAATTCGTCATATTTGTTTAGGCTAGTTGACTGAATAATACACAAAATTCAGTCCTCCCTGTGGATATGACCCTCGCTTCCAGCTAGATTACATGAACGATTCGTACGCTTGCGAGGTATAAAAGCCGATGTAATGAAATTTCACATCAAGTTTTTGGCGCCGTTGCCGGGGAGGCACGTATTAAGTGTATTTCTTTGTTCTCCATGGTCTTAGGTCAGATTTAATTTTATTTTTTTTCTTTCATAATTTTATCTTGATGATTTTGTATGGAGTTATTTTTATTTCTTCTAGTTAGTTCGTATTTTCAATAGTGAGTTTGTTAGTATAATTTGATAGTTATTTTTGTTTCTTTTTGTGTTTTTATGCACGGGCACCGCTCCCTAGGTGAACCATTAGCTCCCTTTGTTGAAGAGGTAGAACATATTTGTAGGAAAACACCAAAAGTCAAGTTAAGAGCTATCATGGCCAATCAGGGTGAACCATTACAGTTACCTCCAGCAGGTGACCGTAGAGCCCTGAAGGATTATTCTGTCCCATCCTAATTCACATCACCTTCTTGCATTATATTGCCACCCACTACTGCTGCCAGTTATGAGTTGAAACCAGGTGTGATCCAACTCCTCCCTACATTCTATGGGTTGGAGAAGGAGGACCCTTATTACCACATCAAGGAATTCTTAGATATCTGTGCGACTTTCAAATTCCAAAATTTCTCAGATGACTCTATCCAGTTAAGACTTTTTCCATTTTCACTTAAGGATAAGGCCAAGTCTTGGTTTAATTCCTTAGAGGTGGGCAGCATTACTTCATGGGACACATTAGTCACAAAAATTTTATCTAAGTACTTTCCCATTCAGAGAACTACATCCCTCAGGAGGTAAATCTCCAACTTTATGCAACAGGAGGGTGAACACTTTTATGAGGCATGGGAGAAATGGAAGGATTTGATCCGTAGGTGTCCGCATCATGGGTTTGAGAAATGGCATTTAGTGCAATACTTTTATCAAAGTCTTACACCCCAGGTTAGATCCATGGTAGATACAACAAGTGGTGGGAGTTTGATGGGTAAGAGTGCTAGTGAGGCGTGGGACTTCTTTGAAACATTGAGTGATCAATATCAGCTATGGGGTTCGTCATTTAATGTTGATAGGAGATCCCATGAATTCAAAAGAGGGGGTCTCTACGAGGTTAGTGAAACACCCATGCTCATGGCCAAGATTGAGCGATTGACTAGAAAAATTGATGCCCTTATGGTGTCCAAAAGTTCACCTGCTCCTAACCCATCTACTGTATGTGCCATATGCTCTAGTTCATCTCATCCCACCCAAATGTGTCCATCTAGTTCATCCTACCCGGAGCTCAATGAGGACTTGAATGCAGTCCAGAATTTTCATAGACCAAAATGGAACGATCCTTTTTCGCAACATATAATCCGGGTTGGGTTAGGCACCCAAATTTCTCATGGTCCGAGGACCCACAAGTTGGGGGTTCTCCAGGGTTTACTCAACCCCAAGCTCCGCGCCCACACTTCACTCAACAACCATTGATTCCACAAAAACCTTCACTTGAGGATACACTTCATTTATTCATGCAAAATACACAGTCCTCCATTGCTAAACTTGAAATGCAAGTGAGTCAGTTGGCCAGCCACATGAGTGAACGGGCACAAGATATACTCCTGAGTCAAACAATTCCTAACCCCAAAAGCACACATGAGAGTGGGTCGAGTTCCAATCCGCACCACGAGCAAGCCAAAGCCATAACCACCCTTAGGAGTGGTCATGAGTTGAACAATGTGGTAGGGACCACTAAGTCTAAGGAGTCAAAGGATGACAATGGGGACACATCATTGAGTGAAGAACCTCCCAGTTCTCCACCAACAGCCAGGTAGATCCCTAACCAAGTCGCACCAGCTCCTTATCCGCAGAGGTCGTCGGGCCCACCTAGGAAAAGAGATAGCATGCATGAAACGTTGGAACTGTTTAGTAAGGTTCACATTAACATTCCACTTCTTGATGCTATTAGGCAAGTCCCTGCCTATGCCCGATTTTTGAAAGACCTTTGTACACAGAAGAGAAAACAACATGTTAACAAAAAGGTCTTTCTTACTGAGAATGTAAGCTCAATTCTGAAGCACAACACTCCTCCTAAAGTTAAAGATCCTGGATGCCCCACAATTTCATGTGTCATGGGTGAACATACCATCCAGAGAGCTCTTCTTGACTTAGGGGCAAATGTGAATTTGCTTCCTTTCTTTGTGTACCAACAATTAGGTTTGGGGGAATTGAAGCCTACTCCCATCACACTTCAACTAGCCGACAGTTCTGTCAAGAAACCACGAGGAATAGTTGAAGATGTTTTGATAAAAGTGGACAATTTTCTGTTCTTAGTTGATTTCATTGTTCTTCATACAAAACCAGTAGTCAATGTGACCAACAAAATTCCTATCATCCTAGGACGTCCTTTCTTAGCCACATCTAATGCTGTCATTCATTGTAAAAATGGTGAGTTGGAGTTGTCTTTTGGAAATTTTAACGTCTCGTTGAATGTTTTTAATGTCGGGCACCATCCACTTGAGTCTGATGATCTGAGTCCTGCATTTAAGATAGAGATGGTTATGCTTGATGACGAATCAACTCTTGAATCTTTTGAGTCTTACATTACATCTTTCAACATGGACTATTTTGATGAGGAAACATATTTTCGAGAGGTTGACTCTTTACTCAGTTTTGTACCTCAGTTGGAGGAAAGCTTATGAGGTTGTCACAACTGATCATCCACAGGATCTTCATCTTGACTAGGACAAACCTCTTGAAACTTCCAAGGTAGATCTTAAGCCACTTCCTCCCACATTGAAGTATGCGTTCTTGGGGCCCATGAACTCATTGCCAGTCATTATTACCTCTGATTTAAGTACTGAACAGGAGGAACAATTGATTGAAGTTTTACAAGCACCCAGAGACGCATTGGGGTGGACTCTTGATGCCTTAAAAGGGATTAGCCCCTCGATATGCATGCATCATATTCATTTGGAGGAGGGGACTAAAGCCTCACGTGAGATGCAATGTAGGTTAAATCCCCATATGTAGGAGGTTGTGAGAGAAGAAGTCATCAGGTTGCTTGTGTCAGACATCATTTACCCTATTTCTGATAGCACCTGGGTGAGTCCAATTCAAGTTGTCCCTAAGAAAGGAGGGATAACGATAATGAAAAATGAGAGTGGTGAATTGATTCCCACAATAACTACCACCAAGTGGCATGTCTGCATTGACTATAGAAAACTTATTCTGCCACTAGGAAGGATCACTTCCCACTACCTTTCATTGATCAGATGCTAGAGCGATTGGCCGACCACAGTTTTTATTGCTTTTTGGATGGATACTCCGGTTACAATGAAATTCCCATTGCTCTAGAAGACCAGGAAAAGACCACATTCACGTGTCTGTTTGGCACCTTTGCTTACAGACGCATGCCTTTTGGTTTATGCAATGCGCCCGCCACTTTCCAATGGTGCATGATGAGTATCTTTTCTGACATGATTAGTGACTTTTTAGAGGTCTTTATGGATAACTTTTTTGTGTTTGGCTCTAGCTTTGAGACATGTATGCACAATCTTTCACTCGTATTGTCCCATTGCAATAAGTCCAATTTAGTCTTGAATTGGGAGAAATGCCACTTCATGGTAAAAGAAGGAATTGTTTTAGGACATGTAGTGTCTATGCGGGGTGTAGAAGTGGACAAAGCCAAGGTTGACCTAATTGCCAATCTGCCACCACCTACTTCTGTGAAAGGGGTGCGTTCTTTCCTTGGCCATGTTAGGTTCTATAGGCGCTTCATTAAGGACTTTAGCAAAATTTCTCGTCATTTGACGAATTTGCTTGCTCAAGATGTTGCTTTTGCCTTGCCTGTATTCATGCTTTTGAGACACTAAAGAAATGTTTGTCCACTGCACTGATTGTCCAACCCCTACTTGGTCTTTGCCTTTTGAGTTGATGTGTGATGCCTATGATTATGCATTGGGGGCTGTTTTGGGGCAAAAGACGGATAAAATTCTATGTGTCATTCAGTATGCTAGCCGCACTCTTCATGATGCTTAATTGAATTACACTACCACTGAGAAGGAGTTGCTAGCTGTTGTGTTTGCGTTGAAAAAAATCAAATAATATCTGTTAGGTCAAAGGTTATAGTGTTCACTGATCATTCTGCTTTGAAGTACTTATTATCCATCAAGGACACTAAACCTCACTTGATTAGATGGATCTTGCAATTGTAAAAATTTGACATTGTGATTCGAGATAAGAAGGGTTGTGAGAATGTTGTTGTTGATCATCTATCTAGGATCTGTGTAGCACCTCAGGAAGGATCCCTTCCTTTAAATGATTCCTTCCCTGATGAACAACTTCTCCAAGTATCCCAGTTGCCTTGGTTTGCTAACATAGTCAACTATCTTGTAACTCATCGGGTGTCCACTCTGTACCACCCGCAAACTTGTGGTCAAGTGGAAATCTCTAATAGGGAGATCAAACAGATTTTGGAGAAGTCGGTTCGCTTTGATAGGAAAGATTGGTCCACTCAATTGGACAATGCCTTATGGGCCTATCGAACCGCTTATAAGACTCCTATTGGGATGTCTCCATTTCGCCTAGTGTTCTGCAAAACATTTCATCTACCTATTGAGCTTGAGCATAGAGCTTATTGGGCCATTAAGGCTTTGAATTTTGATTTGACTCAAGCGGGTGAGGAAAGAAAATTGCAATTAAATGAGTTGGAGGAGATACGTCATAATGCTTATGAGAATGCCAAACTGTATAAGGAGAGAACAAAGCTTTTACATGATAAATCTATTTTTCGCAAGTCTTTTACTATTGGGCAAAATGTTTTACTTTATAACTCATGATTACATTTTTTTCCAGGGAAGTTGAGATCCAGGTGGTCAGGTCTATTTGAGGTTACACAGGTGTTTCCTCATGGCGCTGTTGATATCTGCAATCACGGAGATGGGACGGTCTTTCAAAGTTAACAGTCGGAGGCTCAAACCATATCTTGGGAATGTCCCCACACTGGAGGAGGTGATGGTGATTTTCTTGGAGGAACCTGTCCATTCATCTTGACTGCGTCAGAGTCTTGCTTACGACTATAAACTTCGCACATTGTGGGCAATCCCCACTTTTCTATCCCTTTGTACATTACAGTTTTTATTTTTGGTTTATTCATTCTTATTGGGATAACCTTTGGTGTACTCTGGTCTTGATTGATTGGAGGTCCCTCGACGATGTCGGCCCCATCATGGGCTCGGGGTACTCTCTTGTCGGCTGAGAGCATAAATGGTTCTGGTAGTCGATGACCAGACTTTTGGTCCCTAGTTTGAGTGTTTGTACTCAAACAACTGTTCTGGGATTGACCAGTTCGATCTTGATGTATTGAATGAAAACATTATGGTGAGTAACTCAAGGACTTGTGTTCATTGCGTGATTCCTGCTGCCTTCAATGGCCAGTCACATGGAGATTTCTTCAAAGTGTGATGTGGGATAGCGGTTTCATCTACGGATGATTACCTACGGGTACGGCTGATATGAGTAAACCTTCTTCCAAGGAGACTATGTCTCATTCCTGGGGGTCTTTATTGACTGTTCGGTATTATTGTTGATGACCAAACACATATGGACCCACCTATGGATTTAGGAGCCTTGAGGGAGCTTAGCCCTTACTCTGCTGGAGTATAACCAGCTAAGTTGTGAGTCAACTGGAGTATAATCTGATATTTTAGTGATTTTAGTTGGTTTGTTTGGTGTTTTAACTTTTCCCCATTGAGGACAATGTCAGGTTTAGGTTTGGGGAGAGGGAGGGGTGTGGAACAACTATTTTATATCTTAGAAATGATTTTCTTTTTGTTTGTGGTTTTCAAATTATTCCTCTGAGTATGTGGTTAACTTTAGTAGAGTTAAAATAAGTTGCTCCGATGTGGTTCTTAGTATGTGGAAAAAATTGTGTAGAATATTCATATTAGAAATCTGATATCATTTGTTGTGATCCATGAGAATCCAGTGGGATAACTTACTATTGCATTAGACTTGGAACTTATTTGCAAAAGAGAACATGTAAATCTAGTGTCGATCTATGTTAGTCTAAATAGTCTTGTATGCCTATTTGATCTTATTCTTTTTTATATCTCAGTAAAATTCTTTGTTGTAATGTATGAATGCAAACTGAAATGCTCTTACTTGCAAAAGACAGATAACCTCAGAAACAGCCTGTGCAAACCCAAGGACATGCACCGGAATAGTTGATTACTTAAAAAATAAGTGCATGTGCAGTGAGGACGAATACAAAATGGTGGTAATACCAAAAGTATTCAGTGAAAAACAATTATTATGCTGGTAAGAGCGAAAAATGGGTTTAAATCTGGAAGCAATGAGTTTCCTTAACTTTGATGATGAATTGTAAGTTGAAAGAAGCTGCAGGTCAAGATTGAAATATGTATACTTCTTTTGTGAGATTGTTATACAACAGGCTTACTCTACTATTTTCTCTTAATTGTGATGTGACCAAGATTTTATTGTTATCTGTTGCCTCTTTGTTCTATTGAAGTAATTGTTTATGGGTCACATTGGTTTAGGTGGAGTACCCGTGAGTGTATTTGGATTGATAATGTGTTATATTTTACATAGGTTTTCAAATTGAGCAGGGTTTCAACTGATTTTAAGACATTTTACGATACTAAGTGTTAGTCATATGCTAATGACGAGTAGATTTTTTTTAGTTTTCTTTTTATATTGTTGATTTAGATGAATTTTGTGGGTAAATTCCATGCAAACCATCACGAGACACAATTCGTGCACTACTGTAAAGTAGGGGTTTAACGGCTTGTTGCATACGCTAAATGCAATCGTGTTCCCTACGAAAGTGGCATTTTGTTTTCTTAGGCTTAATTTTGGTTCTGTTGTTGTTTTGCTAGGGACTAGCAAAGATTTAGGTTTGGGGGTGTGATAGATGTTAGATTTTGACATGAGAACTGGTTAATTATAATAGAATAACCGTTATATTTGTGTTATAGGTGGTTATTTATCGGTTTTCAAATGAAACATGCATTTATTGAATTTGGCACTAATTACTGCTTATATTGCATATTTTTCTCTCTTGAATAATATTTTATTGCTTTTAGGGTTTATTTCTTCTTGAAATGATTTTTATGGATTCAATTATGGAATTTCAGGAGAATTTTGGTGGAGAAGGAGATATTTACAAAAATGCCATTAGTGAAAGAGAGAGATTTTTAGGGCAAAATAGATCAATAGAAGAGGGACCTTGGGGGGGGGGAGAGGGGGAGGGGGTGTTGTGGAGAAAGGGAGAGGCCGCCGACCGAAAGAAGGGAGACCCGAGAGGATTTCCAGCCATCGTTCATCGCGCCACCGTTGTCCACTGCCGTCCAACAACCGAGAACAGACCCGAGGAGAGCTCGAGAGAGTCTCCATTGCGGCGAGTTCGACATTGTCATTTTCTGCTCGCCAGGCTGAGAGGTGACCCGAGAGGGCTCCTCGGGCGCCGATTCCGCATTCCGACCATCCTCCGGCGTTGATTACCGATTTCGGACCACTTCTCGAGCCTAGTCTGACTCCGACCAAGACTCGAGAGAGCCGGTCAGAGGATTTCGCCATCTCGTCTTCCGCCATACCACCTCCTCCGATGCCAATTTCAATTCCTCTTCGCCGACGTCGCCTCCACTTCCGACTGCTCGCTCCTGCAACTCGAAGCCTTTAATTTATGGAAATTTCAGCAACCATGAGAACAGAATTGCTGCCTGAGCGAGAGGAAGAAGAAGGGGAGTAATCTCATTTTTTAATTTAATTAGTTTCCTATAGTTTGAACTTAGGTTTGAATGTTTATTAAATTTGATTTGAGAATTAATGTTTATACAATATTTTTTTTTGAATTTTTTGAGTAATTTTCTAGTAAGGGCAGAATTATAATTTAGGTTGGATTCTAGTATTATAATCCGATCTTTTTCTTTAACTCTAGGCGCCCGAGAGGGGCTAGACGCAAGGATTGAGAATCTGGATTCGTGGTTACGTGGCACTCGAGAGAGGCATGAATCCTGGTAAAATCCAGAGTTGACGTTTCCTATTGTGTAAGTAGTTAATTACATCATTGCTTGATAATTTAGGATATAATCAGTGTTTAATTCAGATTAATTCATCATATTTGGTTAGGCTAGTTGACTGAAGAATACACAAAACTCAGTCCTCCCTGTGGATATGACACTCGCTTCCCGCTAGATTACAGAAATGATTGGTACGCTTGCAAGGTATAAAAGCCTATGTAATTAAATTTCACATCAAGTTTTTACCAAGCGACCCTTTGCTTCGTCCTGCCTGACTTGCATCTCTTCCCTGAACCTTTCAAACCACTCTTCCTAGCCTGATGTCTCTCCCATATTTTCCCACTCTGATACCAAATGTGTTATGGTCTCTGTCCATGGACCGAGTAATCCGATGGAATTAGACATCTGCATCCAGCTCAGGTTCAGCACCAGGGTGCTGTTGACGTCTTGGTCTGCCTATGTGTCTAAATTCAAGGTGAATGACGAGAGAGAAGGGGAAAAGAAGAGTGACCGGAAATGGATGCAGGGGTAGATGATAACCCAGTTCTGAAGGAGACCGTAACCTATGGCTCTGAGGGAGTCCACAACCTAGGTTCATCGGAGGAGAACCTTAACCGTATTCTATTTTCAAATTTGACATACCCATTTTCATTTTTGCTGCTCCTCTTATGCTGTTCGCTGAGGACCAAATAGTTTTACAAAAGCGCCATTATGGCTTACACGCTCAATGTGCTGAAATAATTCAAACATAAGTTCTTAGTAATTTCTAAAATAAACCAAACATAAGTTCTAATTAATTGAGTGATTTGTGTCGCCCTTCCACTGCGTCGCCTTTGGATGACTCATTCGGCTATGGAGTCCATAACAACTTCTCACCATTATCTGCTCCAAACTCCTCAACTCTAAAGGGAGCGTCCTCTAATGGTGGCATGTCATCTATATCAGTTCGTCTTCGGAATCAATTTCACCATTTTCCTGGATCTTTATAACTTGCTAGTTTGGACATTGGCTAGCTATGTGTCCTCTCTCCTGACATTTGAAACATTTAATCTCACTAGAACGAGTCGAAATTTGGGCTGACTTACTTGATAATCCATGGTAGTGGTGTCTATTTTGGGCTCGTGGTTGGCCATGAAGGTGGATGAAGTTTCTTCTTTATTTGGGTAGCTTGACCTCCAAGGTGTTGTACTTGAATTCTGTGGAGACGGTCTTGGCCGTATACCACCCCTCTTAAGTTGTCTCTCAACTTTGATTGCCATATGCACCAAATCAGCCAATTCCATATAATGGTGTATCTCGATTTTGTTTTCAATCTCTTGGTTTAACCCATTCAAAAATCTAGCCATTGTTGCCTCCCGATCCACCTCCACATTGGCTCTAATCATAGCGATCTCCATCTCTTTATAATAATCATAAAGGCTTGGGTTACCTTGATAGAGACCTTGGAGTTTGAGGTATAGATCCCGATAGTAATGACTTGGCACATATCGTCGTCTCATCACTTTCTTCATCTCATGCCAATTTTCAATAGAATGTTCTCCATTCCGTCTCCTGTTGATGCACAACTGGTCCCACCACACAATAGCATAATCAGTAAATTCAATTGTAGCAAGTTTTACCTTCTTGAATTTGGAGTAGTCGTGACAATCGAAAACCAACTCCATCTTCTTTTCCCACTCGAGGTATGCTTCATGATCACTTCTTCCTTGAAACGTAGGAATTTTCATCTTCATACTTCCCAGGTTGTTATCTACCCAGTTCCTAGCTTCTCGATTTTGGTCATATCTCCTATGGCTGGCCATTTACATCCTATCCTACTCCTCGAAATCGTCAAGTTCGCCCATATCCTCAACTTCCCTTTTGTACAACTTGTTCCTCCTTGGGATATTTGGAACAAATGATATTTGTACCCGTTGTGCTCCCTTTTCTGCCCTATCCAACCTCCCGTGTATTTCTTTTAACTCCTCCCTCATCATCCATCTCATCTCCCCCATTAATGCTTGCAATTGTAGATTCGGAACACAGGATGATGGAATCTCTTGATCATGTGACATGATTAAAAATCTGCAAACAAGGTTAGAATAATATGGAAAAAAGAATGGGTCCAGCACTCATTTTTGTTTTTTAGCCGAGTGGGCCCGGTCCGAGTTGGCCTGGGTTGACTCGGTTCAGTCGCCTCTGTCTGGCATGAAACTCATCTCACTGAGTTGAAGAGGCGTGACCTGGCACTGATTAACTTTTCCTAACTTAGGAAATTTTTTTAATTGGCAACCTTCTTCCTTTTGCCGATCCTAAACAGTGTGGGCATCGTTTAGTTCGGAAAAATTTTAATCGGCAACCTTTTTCCTTCTGCTGATTCCGAACAGTGCGGGCGTCAGCAAGTTCGGAATCCTTGTCAATAGCTGATCCTTCCTTCACGGCATTGAATATGGCCGGCGATGGTTGTCTTTTTTTCTCACGGCACCGAATAGAGCGGTGTTCGTCTTCCTCACGACACCGAGACAGTCTTCGTCTTCCTCATGTACCGAATAGAGTGGTCTTCGTCTTCCTCATGGCACCGATACGGTCTTCATCTTCCTCATGCACCAAGACCAAAGACCGCACCCCCAGTGGTTTTTCGATGATAAATGAACATCAGTCTTGCTTCCCAAAAGCTCGGTGATAATCCGATGTGCTCAGAGGCCGTCGTCTTCATCGGCGTAAAGTTTTTTTTTTCTTCGTCTTCTTCGGTAATGGTGCCGAAAAGAGCTTCTTCCGACGACGGAACGTGAAGACTTCTACTTCTTCGGCAATGCACAAACAGAGAGCAGCTAAACTCCACTCCTCTTTCATGAGCCTCAACAACAGAGTCATATTTTTTTATTTTTTTTTCTTTGGCAATGGCACAGAAGAACCTCCTTCTTCCGCAACCGCACGAACAGGGAAACAGTCATTCATTTTTTTTTCTATTTTTTTTCTCCTCTTCCTTCTCGGCCAAGGCTAAATCAATCGTTCTCTTCTACTATTTTTTTCTCCTTATCGGCAACTATAATAAATGTAAGTGAAGAAAATTTTTTCATGCACTAAAAATGAACACCAAAGCTTTGTTATCTATGTTTGGGAAATTCCACTAGTAGCTAATAGCTTGGAATTTGATAAGAAAGAGATTTCTAATTGATCCTAACATGTTTTAAACATGGATATGCATGCCTGAAACATGTTGAAGATGCAAATGACCTAATGAACCAAAAATTTCAAGGAGTAGAAAAAATTAAATTCTCAAGTTAACGTGTGGTGGGAAATTCAACCGAGCCAAACAACCCACTATTTGCACATTTACAAAAAGCTGACCTAACAATCATAGATCATCGTAAACGTTTTGATCAATTAATAATGTGTAACGGCTATAATTTTTGTTAGAAATGACTTATAGTTTGGGAGTCAACACTAGATAAAAATAACCCAACCCCCCCCCCCCCCCCCCCCCCCCCCCCCCCTTCCTTTTCTGATGATTGCAAAACCTAATATAAAAAAAACTAAAAAAATCGCAGATACCTTTTGGAATTATCTTTCTCTGCATTTAGGCATTTGCATTTTGGATGTTAATTTTTTTTTTTCAAATCCAAACTTGAGTTTTCACTCTCCATTTTTTCTCGTAAACAAAAAGATAAGGCAAATAGATCACAAGAAAATGAAAATTGTAGAGTTTATGTATGCAAAAAATTGAAAACTATAATAAATATAAGTGAAGAAAATTATTTCACGCGCTAAAAATGAACACCAAAGTTTTGTTTATCCATGTTTGGGAAATTCCACTAGTACAACCCCTAATAGCTTGGTGGAATTTTATAAGAAAGAGATTTCTAATTGATCCTAAGATGTTTTAAATATGGATATGCATGCCTGAAACATGTTGAAGATGCAAATGCCTGATCTAAAAATTTCAAGGGTTAGAAAAAATTTAATTCTCAAGTTAATGTGCCGTGGGATAATTACCATACCAAACAACCCACTTTTTTCTTATTTAAAAATAGCGGACCTAACAATCATAGATCATCGTAATGGTTTTGATCGATTAATGATGTGTTACGGCTATAATTTTATTTAGAAATGACTTATGGTTTGGGAGTCAACACTCAGTTAAAAATGCCTAACCCCCCCCCCCCCCCCCCTTTTCCGATGATTGCAAAACCTAATATATAAAAAACATAAAGAGTTTACAATCCTTAAAAATTACAAATACTTTTTGGAATTATCTCTCTCAGCATTTGTGCATTTCCATTTTGGATGTTCAATTTTTTTTCAAATCCAAACTTGAGTTTTCACTTTCCCATTTTTCTCGTAAACAAAAAGATAAGGCAAATCGACCACAAAAAAATGAAAATTTTAGAGTTTATGTATGCAAAAAAAATTGAAAATTATAATAAATGTAAGTGAAGAAAATTATTTTATGCACTAAAAATGAACACCAAAGTATTTTTATCCTTGTTTGGGAAATTCCACTAGTATAACCCCTAATAGCTTGGTGGAATTTTATAGGAAAGAGATTTCTGATTGATCCTAACATGTTTTAAATATGGATATGCATGCCTGAAACATGTTGAAGATACAAATGACCTAATGATCCAAAAATTTCATGGAGTATAAAAAATAACATTCTCAAGTTAACGTGCGGTGGGATATTTACCAGAGCCAAACAACCCACCTTTTGCCTATTTACAAAAAGCTAACGCAAAAATCATAGATCATTGTAAAGGTTTTGATCGATTAATGATATGTAACAGCTATAATTTTTGTTAGAAATGACTTATGGTTGGGGAGTCAACTCTATGTTAAAAATGCCTCAGCCCCCTCTTCCGATGATTGCAAAACCTAATATATAAAAAACTAAAAGAGTTTACAATCCCTAAAAATCGCATATACTTTTTGGAATTATCTCTCTCCGTATTTGTGCATTTGCATTTTGGATGTTCAATTTTTTTTCAAAGGATAACTTGAGTTTTCACTCTCCCTTTTTTCTCGTAAACAGATAAGGAAAATAGATCACAACAAAATGAAAATTTTAGAGTTTATGTATGAAAAAATTGAAAACTTTAATAAATGTTAGTGAAGAAAATTATTCCACACACTTAAAATGAACACCAAAGTTTAGTTATCCATGTTTGGGAAATTCCACTAGTACAACCCTAATAGCTTGGTGGAATTTGATAAGAAAGAAATTTCTAATTGATCCAAACGTGTTTTAAATATGGATATGCATGCCTGAAACTTGTTGAAGATGCAAATGACCTAATGATCCAAAAATTTCAAGGAGTACAAAAAATTAAATTTTCAAGTTAACGTGCAGAGGGATATTTACCCGACCCAAACAACGCACTTTTTGACTATTTACAAAAAGCGGACCTAACAATCATAGATCATCGAAAATGTTTTGATCGATTAATGATGTGTAACAGTTATAATTTTTGTTAGAAATGACTTATGGTTTGGGAGTCAACACTCAGTTAAAATGCCTCGGCCCCCCTTTTCTGATGATTGCAAAACCTAATATAAAAAACTAAAAGAGTTTACAATCCTTAAAAATCGTAGATTCATTTTGGAAGTATCACTCTCAGCATTTGTGCATTTCCATTTTGGATGTTCAATTTTTTTTCAAATCCAAACTTGACTTTTGACTCTCCCATTTTTATCACAAACAAAAAGATAAGGCAAAAAATAAAATTCTCATGTTAACGTGCAGTGGGATATTCACCCGAACCAAACCCACTTTTTGCCTATTTACAAAAAGCAAACCTAATAATCATAGACCATCATATAGGTTTTGATCGATTAATGATACGTAATGACTAAATTTTTTGTTAGAAATGACTTATGGTTTGGGAGTCAACACTCAGCTAAAAATCCATCACACCCCCCCCCCCCCCCCTCCCTTTTTCGATGATTGTAAAACCTAATATTTAAAAAACTAAAAGAGTTTACAATCCTTAAAAATCACAGATACTTTTTGGAATTATCTCTCTTAGCATTTGTGCATTTCCATTTTAGATGTTCAATTTTTTTTCAAATCTAAACTTGAGTTTTCACTCTCCCTTTTTTCTCGTAAACAAGTCAAATCGACCACAAAAAAATGACAATTTTAGAGTTTATGTATGCAAAAAATGAAAACTATTATAAATATAAGTGAAGAATTTTTTTTCACCCACTAAAAATGACTACCAAAGTTTTGTTATCCATTTTTGGGAAATTCCACTAGTACAACCCCTCATAGCTTGGAATTTTATAAGAAAGAGATTGCTAATTGATACTAACATGTTTTAAATATGGATATGCAAGGATGGAACATGTTGAAGATGCAAATGAACTAATGGTCCAAAATATTTAAGGAGAAGAAAAAATTAAATTCTCAAGTTAACGTGTGGGGGGGTATATTTACCAGAGCCAAACAACCCACTTTTTGCCTATTTACAAAAAGCTGACGGAACAACCATAGATCATCGTAAAGATTTTGATCGATTAATGATGTATAACGGCTATAATTTTTTATAGAAATGACTTCTAGTTTGGGAGTCAACTCTCAGTAAAAAATACCCCCCCCCCTCCCCCTTAATGATTGCAAAACCTAATATATAAAAAACTAAAAGAGCTTACTATCCCTAAAAATCATAGATTCATTTTGGAATTAGCTCTCTCTGCGTTTGTGCATTTGCATTTTGGATGTTCAATTTTTTTTCAAATCCAAGCTTGAGTTTTCACTCCCTTTTTTTCTCATAAACAAAAAGATAAGGCAAATAGATCACAACAAAATGAAAATTTTAGATTTTATGTAAGCAAAAAATTGAAAACTATTATAAATGTTAGTGAAGAAAATTATTTCACGCACTAAAAATGAACACCAAAGTTTTGTTATCCATGTTTGGGAAATTCCAATAGTACAACCCCTAATAGTTTGGTGGAATTTTATAAGAAAGAGATTTCTAATCGATCCTAACATGTTTTAAATATGGATATGCATGCCTGAAACATGTTGAAGATGCAAATGACCTAATGATCCAAATCAAGGAGTAGAAAAAAATGAAATTCACAAGTTAACGTGCGGTGGGATATTTACCAGAGCCAAAACACCCACTTTTTGCCAGAGCCAAACAACCCACTTTTTGCCTTTACAAAAAGCGGACCTAACAATCATAGATCATCGTAAATGTTTTGATCAATTAATGATGTGTAATGGCTATAATTTTTGTTAGAAATGACTTATGGTTTGGGAGTCAACCCTCAGTTAAATGCCTTGCTCCCCCTTTTCCGATGATTGAAAAACCTAATATATATAAAACTAAAAGAGTTTACAATCCTTAAAAATCACAGATACTTTTTTAAATTATCTCTCTCAACATATGTGCATTTCCATTTTGGATGTTCAATTTTTTTTCATATCCAAACTTGAGTTTTCACTCTCCCTTTTTTCTCCTGAACAAAGAGATAAGGTTAATGGATGACAACAAAATGAAAATTTTAGAGTTTTTATATGCAAAAAATTGAAAACTTTTATAAATGTAAGTGAAGAAATTTTTTTCACCCACTAAAAATGAGTACCAAAGTTTTGTTATCCATGTTTGGGAAATTTCTCCAGTACAACCCCTAATAGCATGAAATTTAATAAGAAAGAGATTTCTAATTGATACTAACATGTTTTAATTATGCATATGTAAGGCCGAAACATGTGGAAGATGCAAATGACCAAATGATCCAAAAATTTCAAGGTGTAGAAAAAATTAAATTCTCAAGTTAACGTGAGGTGGGATATTTACTAGAGCCAAACAACCCACTTTTTGCCTATTTACTAAAAGCTGACATAACAATCATAGATAATCGTAAAGGTTTTGATCGATTAATGATGTGTAATGGCTATAACTTTTGTTTGAAATGACTTATGGATAGGGAGTCAACACTCAGTTAAAAATGCTTCACCCCTACTTTTACGATGATTTCAAAACCTCATATATAAAAAACTAAAAGTGTTTACAATCCCTAAAATTGCAGATTCTTTTTGGAATTATCACTCTCTGTATTTGTGCATTTGCGATTTGGATGTTCAATTTTTTTTCAAATCCAAACTTGAGTTTTCATTCTCCCTTTTTTCTCGTAAACAAAAAGATAAGGCAAATAGATCACAACAAAATGAAAATTTTAGAGTTTATGTATGCAAAAAATTGAAAACTATAATAAAAGTAAGTGAAGAAATTTTTTTCACGTACTCAAATTGAACACCAAAGTTTTGTTATCCATGTTTGGGAAATTCCACTAGTAGAACCCCTAATAGCTTGGTGAAATTTTTATAAGAATGAGATTTTTAATTGATCCTAACATGTTTTAAATATGGATATGCATGCCTGAAACATGGTAAAGATGCAAATGACCTAATGATCCAAAAATTTCAAGGAGTAGAAAAAATTAAATTCTAGTGTTAACATGCGATAGGATATTTACCAGAGCGAAAACAACCCAATTTTTACCTATTTGCAAAAAGCGGACCTAACAATCATAGATCTGTTATGGTCCTGGGTTAAGTACCTATGTCTTCCGCTCCTAACAGGCCGGTCTTTTGGGTAGTATTGGCTAGGTGCTTAACATTTGGTATCAGAGCAGGCGCTACGTCCTGACTTCGAGTCCCAGTGGCCGCGTGCGCAGGTGGACCGCAAGCCCCTGGCGTGACCCCTGACCCGGTCGCGTTGCTGTGTTAATGCCGCCGTGGTCGTCGGCTCGGGCGGGCGGGGTGTGATGTTATGGTCCTGGGTTAAGTACCTATGTCTTCCGCTCCTAACAGGCCGGTCTTTTGGGTAGTATTGGCTAGGTGCTTAACGTGAGGTGGGATATTTACTAGAGCCAAACAACCCACTTTTTGCCTATTTACTAAAAGCTGACATAACAATCATAGATCATCATAAATGTTTTGATCGATTAATGATGTGTAACGGCTATAATTTTTGTTAGAAATGACTTATGGTTTGGGAGTCAACACTCAGTTAAGAATGCCTCGCCCCCCTTTTCCGATGATTGCAAAACCTAAAATATAAAAAAACTAAAAGAGTTTACAATCCTTAAAAATCACATATACTTTTTGGAATTATCTCTCTCAGCATTTACACAATTCCATTTTGGATGTTCAATTTTTTTTCTTATCCAAACTTGAGTTTTCACGTTCCGTTTTTTCTCGTAAACAAAAAGATAAGGCAAATAGGTCACAACAAAATTAAAATTTTAGAGTTTATGTATGTAAAAAATTGAAAACTATAATAAATGTAAGTGAAGGAAATTTTTTGAGTCGCTAAAAATGAACACCAAAGTTTTTGTTATCCATGTTTGGGAAATTCCACTAGAACAACACCTAATAGCTTGGAATTTTATAAGAAAGAGATTTCTAATTGACCCTAACATATTTTAAAAATGGATATGTATGCCTAAAACATGTTGAAGATGCAAATGACCTAATGACCAAAAACTTTCAAGGAGTAGAAAAAATTAAATTCTCATGTTAACAAGTAGTGGGATATTCACCCGAGCCAAACAACCAACTTGTTTCCCATTTACAAAAAGCAGACCTAACAATCATAGATCATCGTAATGGTTTTGATCGATTAATGATGCGTAATAGCTATAATTTTAATTAGAAATGACTTATGGTTTGGGAGTCAACATTGAGTTAAAAATCTATCACCCCCCCCCCCCCCCCCCCCCGCCCTTTTCCGATGATTGAAAAACCTAACATATAAAAAACTAAAAGAGTTTACAATCTTTAAAAATCACAGATACTTTTTGGAATTATCTCTCTCAGCATTTGTGCATTTCCATTTTGGATGTTCAATTGTGTTTTCACTCTCTCTTTTTTCTTGTAAACAAAGAGATAAGGCAAATAGATCACAACAAAATGAAAATTTTAGAGTTTATGTATGCAAAAAATTGAAAACTATTATAAATGTAACAATGACCTCCAAAGTTTTGTTATCCAAGTTTGGGAAATTCCATTATTACAACCCCTAAGAGCTTGGAATTTTATAAGAAATAGATTTCTAATTGATCCTAACATGTTTTGAATATGAATATGTATCTCTGAAACATATTGAAGATGCAAATGACAAAATGATCCAAAAATTTCAAGGAGTAAAAAAAATTAAATTCTCAAGTTAACGTGCGGTGGGATATTTACTCTAGCCGAACAACCCACTTTTTCCCCATTTACAAAAATTTAACCTAATAATCATAGATAATCGTAAAGGATTTGATTCATTAATGATGTGTAACGGCTATAATTTTTGTTAGAACTGACTTATGGTTTGAGAGTCAACACTAAGTTTAAATCCCTCGCTCCCGTTTTCCGTTGATTACAAAACTTAATATATAAAAGACTAATAGAGTTTACAATCCCTAAAAATCACAAATACTTTTTGGAATTATCTTTCTCTGTATTTGTTCATTTCCATGTTGGATGTTCAATTTATTTTCCAATCCAAACTAGAGTTTTCACTCTCCCTTTTTTCTCGAAAACAAAATGATATGGTAAATAAAACACAAAAAATGAAGATTTAAGAGTTTTCATATGCAAAAAATTGAAAACTATAATAACTGTGAGTGAAGAAATTTTTTATCTCTCAAAAAATGAACACCAAAGTTTTGTTATCCATGTTCGCGAAATTCCACTGGTACAATCCCTAATAGCTTTGGAATTTGATGAGAAAGAAATTTCTAATTGATCCTAACATGTTTTAAATATGGATATGCATGCCTCAAACATGTTGAAGATGCAAATG
Source organism: Aristolochia californica (assembly GCF_029961685.1). Lineage (NCBI taxonomy): Eukaryota > Viridiplantae > Streptophyta > Magnoliopsida > Piperales > Aristolochiaceae > Aristolochia > Aristolochia californica. The sequence goes on along the minus strand of NW_027181826.1, from coordinate 9,392,951 downwards.
ACCTAATGATCCAAAAATTTCAAGGAGTATAAAAAATTAAATTCTCAAGTTAACGTGCAGTGGGATATTCAATCGAGCCAAACAACCCACTTTTTGCACATTTACAAAAAGTGGACGTAACAATAATAGATCATCATAAAGGTTTGATCGATTAATGATGCGTAACGGCTATACTTTTTGTTAAAAATGACTTATGGTTTGGGAGTCAATACTCAATTAAAAATTTCTCGCCCCCCTTTTCTGATGATTGCAAAACCTAATATATAAAAAACTAAAAGAGTTTACAATCCGTAAAAATTGCAGATACTTTTTGGAATTATCTTTCTCTGCATTTGTGCATTTGCATTTTGGATGTTCAATTTTTTTTCAAATCCAAACTTGAGTTTTCACTCTCCCTTTTTCCTCGTAAACAAAAAAAAAAAGGCAAATAGATCATAACAAAATAAAAAATTAAGAGTTTATGTATGCAAAAATTGAAAACTATAATAAATGTAAGTGAAGAAAATTATTTCACGCACTAAAAATGAACATCATAGTTTTGTTATCCATGTTTGGGAGATTCCACTAGTACAACCCGTAATAGCCTGGTGGAATTTGATAAGAAAGAGATTTCTAATTGATCCTAACATGTTTTAAATATGGGTGCCTGGAACATGTTGAAGATGCAAATGACCTAATGATCAAAAAATTTCAAGGATTAGAAAACATTAAATTCTCAAGATAACGTGCGGTGGGATATTTACTAGACCCAAACTACCCACTTTTTGGCTATTTAAAAAAAATGGACCTAACAATCATAGATCATCGTAAAGGTTTTGATTGATTAATGATCTGTTACGGCTATAATTTTTGTTAGAAATAACTTATGGTTTGGGAGTCAAAACTCAGTTAAAAATGCCTCGCCACCCCCCTACTCCCACCTTTTTCGGTGATTGCAAAACCTAATATATAAAAACTAAAAGAGTTTACAGTCCTTAAAAGTCACAATAGTTTATGGAATTATCTCTCTCAGCATTTGTGCATTTCCTTTTTGGATGTTCAATTTTTTTTATTATCCGAACTTGAGTTTTCACTCTCCCATTTTTCACGTAAACAAAAAGATAAGGCAAATAAATAACACAAAAAATGAAAATTATAGAATCTATGTATGCAAAAAATAGAAAACTCTAATAAATGTTAGAGAAGAAAATTTTTTCACGCTCTAAAAATGAACACCAAAGTTTTTGTTATCCATGTTTGGGAAATTCCACTAGCACAACATCTTATAGCTTGGAATTTTATAAGAAAGTTTCTAATTGATCCTGACATGTTTTAAATATGGATATGCATGCCTGAAACATGTTGAACATACAAATGACCTAATGACCAAAAATTTTTGGGTAGAAAAAATTAAATTCTCAAGTTAACGTGAAGTGAGACATTTACCCGAGCCAAACAACCCACATTTTCCCTATTTGAAAAAATCAAACCAAACAATCATAAATCATCGTAAAGGTTTGTTCGATTAATGATGCGTAATGGCTATAATTTTCGTTAGAAATGACTTATGGTTTGGGAGTGAACACTGAGTTAAAAATCTCTCGCCCCGCCTTTTTTGATGATTGCAAAACCTAATATATAAAAACTAAAAGAGTTTACAATCCGTAAAAATCACAAATACTTTTTGGACTTATCTCTCTCGGCATTTGTGCATTTCCATTTTGGATATTCAATTTTTTTTCAAATCCAAACTTGTGTTTTCACTCTCAATTTTTTCTTGTAAACAAAGAGATAAGGCAAATTGATCACAACGAAATGAAATTTTAGAGTTTATGTATGCAAAAAATTGAAAACTATTATAAATGTTAGTGAAGAAAAATTTTGCACACAAAAAAATGACTACCAAAGTTTTATTATCCATGTTTGGGAAATTCCGCTAGTACAAACCTTAATAGCTTGGAATTTTATAAGAAAGAGATTTCTAATTGATACTAACATGTTTTAAATGTAGATATGCAAGGCTGAAACATGTTGCGGATACAAATAACCTAATGATCCAAAAATTTCGAGTAGAAAAAATTAAATTCTCAAGTTAATGTGTGATGGGATATTTACCAGAGCCAAATAACCCACTTTTTGCCCATTTACAAAAAACTGATCTAACAATCATAGATCGTCGTAAAGGTTTTGATCGATTATTGATGTGTAACGGCTATAATTTTTGTTAGAAATGACTTATGGTTTGGGAGTCAACTCTAAGTTAAAAATGCCTTGGCCCCCTTTTCCGATGATTGCAAAACCTAATATATAAAAAACTAAAAGAGTTTACTATCCCTAAAAATCATAGATTCTTTTTGGAATTATCTCTCTCTGCATTTGTGCATTTGCATTTTGGATGTTCAATTTTTTTTCAAATCCAAATTTGAGTTTTCTCTCTGCCTTTTTTCTCATAAACAAAAATATAAGGCACATAGATCACAACAAAATGAAAATTTTAGAGTTTATGTATGCAAAAAATTGAAAACTATATTAAATGTAAGTGAAGAAATTTTTTTCACGCACTAAAAATGAACACCAAAGTTTTGTTATTCTTGTTTGATGGAAAACCGTGACCCATTGCTTAGCAAAGCAAGAACCTTGGTTTGCTGAAGACGCCACAAATGGGGATGGAAATCCGTTTGATAGGTCGATTAAACGCCATAAGGAAAACTCCTTGATATGTTTGGAAAGTTCCTTCAAGAACTCAAGAAGAATAATCTCTCAATTATGAAGAAAATCAAAGCTTTTTAATCCATTTACATGCCCTCTATTTATAATGGAGGACCTGGTAGAATCTAGATAGAATAAACCCTTTCCCTAATTACATTCAATTAAAGATTACTAGTTACGATAACTTGATGTAAAAAGAATCCTAATATAATGCAAATGAGATCTTCCAAGATATGTTGCCAACTCGTGGATACCCTTGTGGATCCCACAAGATCTTCTAACCACCTGCCCTTCTAGGATAGATTGCTAACTCGTGGTTATCCTTGTGGATCCCACGAAATCTCATGGTGGGTCCCACCTGCTTGTGCCTCCATGGTCGATCCCACATTGTAGTAGAGTGAATCTTGCCCATGTCTTCATGGTGGGTCCCATTAGATTGTGCCTCCATGGTGGGTTCCACAATATAACAAAGTAAAACCAACCTATGTTGGTGGGTCCCACTAGCTTGTGACTCCATGGTGGGTCCCACAATATAACAGCGTAAAACCAACCTTTGTCGCATTCATCCCCCCCTCTTGAAAAGGATTTGTCCTCAAATCCTCACCAAGGTCGACCTTACTCAATTGTTGCAGCCTCACTCCATCCTCGTATACTTTTTTTGGTGTCATCAGAACTAGAGTGATTGTCCGCTGATTTTACGCGAATGAGTACATGGTAGTGAAGCTCATGCTGCACACATTTGTCAAATTGCCACGGGCTCCCTAAGAAGAGATGTCCAGCTTGCATGGGTACCACATCACACAATACCTCATCCTCATATTTAGCAATTCGAAATGGCACCGCAACCTGCTTCATAACCCTTACTTCACCACTATCATCCAACCATTGCAACTTGTATGGGTGAGGGTGCTTAAGAGTTGTGAACCCTATCTTTTCAATCATAGAAGTACTAGCAACATTAGTGCAACTACCGCCATCGATAATTACACTACATACCTCTTCTTTCATGTGGTAGTGAGTGTGAAAGATATTCTCCCACTATACTTCTACTTCATGTTCTTTAGCTGGCAAGCTTAAGGAACCGCGTGCGACTAGTCCAACTATCTCACAACTATCTGTCCCAAACTTCTCATTTCCGATGGGGGTGTCCTCCACTGGTTGCAGGTCATCAGCTTCATCTTCGGAATCAATGTCACAATTTTCCCGGATTACTATAACCAGTGTGTTTGGACATTGGCTAGCTATGTGTCTTCTCCCCTGACATTTGAAACATTTATTCTCACTAGAATGAGTCGAAATAGGGGCAGATTTATCTTGAAAATCCATGGTAGTGGTAATTTTTTTGGCTCATGTTTGACCTTGAAGGTGGACGGATATTCTTCTATCGTTGGGTTGTTTGACCTCCAAGGTGCTGCACTCGAGTTCTCTGGTCATGGCCATGTTCCACCCCTCTTGAGGTATAGATCCCTATAGTAATGACTTGACACATATCATCGTCTCATCACTTTCTTCATCTCATCCCAAGTTTCAATAAGACATTCCCCATTCCGCCTCCTGTTGATGCACAACTGGTCCCACCACACAATAGCATAATCAGTAAATTCAATTGTAGAAAGTTTTACCTTCTTGAAGTCGGAGTAGTCGTGACAATTGAAAACCAACTACATCTTCTTTTCCAACTTGAGGTATGCTTCAGGATCACTTCTTCCTTGAAATGCAGGAATTTTCATCTTGACACTTCCCAAGTTATTATCTACCCGGTTCCTAGCTTCTCGATTCCGGTCATATCTTCTATGGCTGGCCATTGACATACTATCATACTCCTCGAAATTTTCAAATTTTCCCATATCCTCAACTTCCCTTCGGTACAACTTGTTCCTCCTTGGGTTGATCAGAACAAATGATGGTTGCCTCTATCGTGTTTCCTTTTTTGCCCTTTCTAACTCCTCCCTCGTCATCCGTCTCATCTCCCCCACTAATGCTTGCATTGGCAGATTCAGAACACCGGATGATGGAATCTCTTGATCATGCGACATGATTAAAATCTGTAAACAAGGTTAAAATCACAAGCAACAGAGAATGGGTCAAGTACTTTTTTTTAACCTGATTTGACTCACTGAGTTGACTCGGTCCGAGTTGCCCATGGAGTACTCTTTTTTTTTTTTTTACCCGAGTTGACCCGGTCTAAGTTGGCCTGGGTTGACTCGGTTTAGTAGGCTCTGTTTGGCGCGAAACTCAGCTCACTGAGTTGAAGAGATGCGACCCAATGCTGATTAAAATTTTCCTAACTTAGGAAAAATTTCCCATACCTGTAACATGTTGAAGATACAAATGATCTAATGACCAAACAATTTCAAGGAGTAGAAAAAACTAAATTCTCATGTTAACGTGTAGTGGGACATTCACCTGAGCCAAACAACCCACTGTTTGCCCGTTTACAAAAAGCAGACATAACAATTATAGTTTTGATCGATTAATGATGTGTAATGGCAATAATTTTTGTTAGAAATGACATATGGTTTGGGAGTCAACACTGAGTTAAAAATCCCATGCCCCCCCTTTTTCGATGATTGCAAAACCTTATATATAAAAAACTAAAAGAATTTACAGTCCTTAAAAATCACATATACTTTTTTATTGGAAGATAAGATCAAGCCCAAACGACCAAGGAAGGCCCACATATGTAAGATTATTATAAGATGGGCCACATGACCAAGGAAGGCCCACAAGATGGGCCAAAGCCCATAAGAAGTAGGACCCACAATGATTACCAAGAGCTGGCATCCTTATCACATCAGTTTGAAGATCAAGAAGGACTCAAAAAAGTAACTTTATCTTAGGGTCATGACCAAGAAGAGTTTTAGTTTAAATTATATTTGTCTTTTATCAATATTGAGTTACCTAATTATGTTAGGACTTACCTTAAGTGTTAGAGTTCTTGTGTGATTGGGACAAGGGTAGTTTTATTGTAATTGGACTATACAACCTTCCTCTATTATAAATAGAGGTTCAGGTACTCTGATTACAAAGAGTTATTGAAGTCATTGAAGTATTTGAATTTTACATAAATTCAACATGGTATCAGAGAAGGTTCTGTGAGTTGACTTGGTCAACTTACAGACGTAATGTGATCCTTTTCTCTAAACCCTAAACCCTATGTCTTGGTTCGTAGTTTTTTTTTAGTCCCTACACCTGTAGTTTGATTTGCGATTTTCACCTCTATACATAGTTTTCATATTGCAATATATATATATATATATATATATATGGAAATAAATTTGAGTCTAATTTCCAAAGAAAAAGGATTTGTTTCAATCGGAGTTATCTACAGAGAGATATCGATATTTGAATAAGCAAAGGTCAGATTTAAAAAAAAGGTTTGTGCAGCAGCAGCAATCTTTGGATTCCGAGATATTTTTTCCTGTCAAGAACTAGACTTTATATGGAGAAAAATATATCAAAATAAATATCTATAAGTATGTTCTTTTACCTATTCAACCAATTTTTTTATCTCAGGTATCTACAAAGAGAAATTGATATTTGAAGCACCAAAGGTCAGATTGAAAAAGAGGTTTAAACGGCAGCCGAAAGCTTTAAATTCTGAGGTATTTGATGCTATAAAGAAAAAGAATTTATGAGGATAATTATATATCAAAAGAAAGATACGTAACTCTATTTTCTTAAATATTCAATCAATCCTCAATATGATCTTTTTATAAGGATAAATTGGTCTTTGAAGAGTCAATGATCATTCTGGAAAAACAGTATTTAGTTCGGCCAGATGACAGAGACCGAAATATATCAGATTATTTATCTTCTGAAATTATATTTTATGAAGTTAAGTGATACTTGGATGAAAGGTATTTAATTCTACTTTCATAAGGAAAAATATCATGTCAATCTGATCTATATTGAAAGATATATTTGAATTGGAAGAATCAAAGGTCATGCTAGTATTCTATTATATTGAAAATTCCGAATTTATGCCAATTTTTTGCATCACTTTTTGAGTTGGTATATTAGGAAAATATCTCACTTCTCCCTGGTTTGAGGGCTTATTTATACATCTTTGTTATTTGGGTTTACTGCTACATCTATGATATTTGGTTCAAGCTGGGATCACTGCTATTACCTCCCAGCTTGAGGGGAGAAGTACAAGAAGTACAAGAAAGAGATATTCTATTCCTTATGTTGTGGATAAGTTTATGTGACCAAAATATTCAAGAAAAGGTGAAGCACAAAAGATGAAGCTTGTGCATCAATGACAAAAATTTTATATCGGAATTTTTCATGGGTTCTTTTACAAAGTTTATTATTTGGTTTGTGTTATATGTGTTGGAAGATGGTCGTGTTATATTCAGTTGCAACTATTATGTCTCTTTGGGGACATTGTTATTGAATAAGAGGTGACCTCATGTCATCATTTATTTTACCCTGTCAAAAAGATCAAAATTTTTTGTGGTTGGGAGTCCACGATGGAGGAACTTCATCCCCGTAAAAAAGATGAAAATTATTTGTGGTTGGAAGTCCATGACGGAGGAACTTCAACCCCGTCAAAAAGATGAAAATTATTTGTGGTTGGAAGTCCATGATGGAGAAACTTATGATTACATCAATGTTATCCTCCCCCCTGTAATGGCTTTTATGTCTCCTACCACTTGAGAGTCGTTGTCCTATGGGGGGACATGGTGGTGGGCACTTCAGAGCAATGCCGATAGACACACTACCGATAGCAGTAGAGTGTGCCGTACATCTAGCATTAAAACTGAAGTATGAAACAATGGCTTACCGGCTAGGAGTGATTTTTACTCTCACTTATAATGCCGTAGATCCTCATGGAAGGATGCAACAACATGAGGGGAATGTTGGAAGATCAAGGCATATTGGATGATGTGCCATTTTATACATCGTTTCCAGCAAGTTGGGAGTTCATGTTGTTCTCTAACACCCAGCTTGAGGGGGAGTGTTGGAAGATAAGATCAAGCCCAAACGACAAAGGAAGGCTCACATATGTAAGCTTATTATAAGATGGGCCACATGACCAAGGAAGGCCCACAAGATGGGCCCAAGCCCATAAGAAGTAGGACCCACAATGATTACCTAGAGGTGGCATCCTTATCACATCAGTTGGAAGATCAAGAAGGACTCACAAAAGTAACTTTATCTTAGGATCAAGACCTCGAAGAGTTTTAGTTTAAGTTATATTTGTCTTTTATCAATATTGAGTTACCTAATTATGTTAGGACTTACCTTAAGTGTCTGAGTATGGGTGTAATTGGGACAAGGGTAGTTTTATTGTAATTGGACTCTACAACCTTCCTCTATTATAAATAGAGGTTCATGTACTCTGATTACAACAAGTTATTGAAGTCAATGAAGTATTTTACTTTTCCATAAATTCAACATTCTTGGAATTATCTCTCTCAGCATTTGTGCATTTCCATTTTGGATGTTCAATTTTTTTTCAAATCCAAACTTCAGTTTTTACTCTCGCTTTTTTCTCGTAAACAAAGAGATAAAGAAAATATAGTTCACAAAAAAATTAAAATTTTAGAGTTTATGGATTCAAAAAATGTAAAAGTATTATAAATGTAAGTGAATAAATTTTTTTGACCCACAAAAAGTGACCACCAAAGTTTTGTTATCCATGTTTGGGAAATTCCACTATTACAACCCCTAATAGCTTGGAATTTTATAAGAAATAAATTTCTAATAGATCCTAACATGTTTTAAGTATGGATATGCATCCCTGAAACATATTGAAGATACAAATGACCAAATGATCCAAAATTTTCAAGGAGTAGTTAAAATTAAATTCTCAAGTTAAAGTGCGGTGGGATATTTACTCGAGCCGAACAACCCACTTTTTGCCCATTTAAAAAAGGCTAACCTAACAATCGTAGATAATCGTAAAGGTTTTGATCTATTATTGATGTGTAACGACTATAATTTTTCTTAGAACTGACTTATGGTTTGAGAGTCAACACTCAGTTTAAATCCCTCGCCCCCCTTTTCGGTTGATTGCATAACCTAATATATAAAAAACTAATAGAGTTTACAATCCCTAAAAATCATAGATACATTTTGGAATTATCTTTCTCTGCATTTGTGCGTTTCCATTTTGGATGTTCAATTTATTTTCCAATCCAAACTTGAGTTTTCACTCTCCATTTTTTCTCGTTAACAAATGGATAAGGCAAATAGATCACAACAAAATGAAAATTTTAGAGTTTATGTATGCAAAAAATAGAAAACTATTACAAATGTAAGTGAAGAAAATTTTTTCACGCACTATAAATGAACACCAAAGTTTTGTATCCATGTTTGGAAAATTCCACTAGTACAACCCCTAATAACTTGGAATTTTATAAGAAAAAGATTTCTAATTGATACTAACATGTTTTAAATATAGATATGCAAGGCTGAAACATGTTGAAGTGCAAATGACCTAATGATCCAAAATTTTCAAGGAGTAGAAAAAATTAAATTCTCAAGTAAACATGCTGTGGGATATTTACCAGACCCAAACAACCCAATTTTTACCTATTTACAAAGAGCGGACCTAATAATCATATATCATCATAAAGGTTTTGATCGATTAATGTTGTGTAACGGATATAATTTTTTTTAGAAATGACTTATGGTTTGGGAGTCAACACTCAGTTAAAAATGCCTCGCCCCCCCCTTTTCCAATGATTGTAAAACCTAATATATAAAAAACTAAAAGAGTTTACAACCCCTAAAAATCGTAGATACTTTTTGGAATTATCTCTCTCTGCATTTGTGCATTTGCATTTTGGATGTTCAATTTTTTTTTTCAAATCCAAACTTGAGTTTTCACCCTCCTTTTTTTTCTCGTAAACAAAAAGATAAGGCAAATAGATCACAACAAAAAAAAATTTAGAGTTTATGTATGCGAAAAATTGAAAACTATAATAAATGTAAGTAAAGAAATTTTTTTGACGCCCTAAAAATGAACACCTAAGTTTTGTTTTCCATGTTTGGAAAATTCCACTAGTACAACCCCTAATAGCTTGGAATTTTATAAGAAAAGATTTCAAATTGATCCTAAAATGTTTTAAATCTTGATATACATGCCTGAAACATGTTGAAGATGCCAATGACCAAATGATCAAAAAATTCCAAGGAGTAGAAAAAAATAAAATTTTCAAGTTAACGTGTGGTGGGATATCCAATCGAGCAAAACAACCCGCTTTTTGCACATTTAAAACAAGCTGACCTAACAATCATAGATCATCATAAACATTTTGATCGATTAGTGATGTGTAACGACTATAATTTTTGTTAGAAATGACCTATGATTTGGAAGTAAACACTCAGTTAAAAATCGTCGCCCCCCTTTTTCGATGATTATAAAACCTAATATATACAAAACTAAAAGATTTTACAACCCCTAAAAATTGCAGATACTTTTTTGAATTATCTCTCTCTGCATTAGTGCATTTGCATTTTGGATGTTCAATTTTTTTTCAAATCCAAACTTGAGTTTTCCCTCTTCCTTTTTTCTCGTAAATAAAAAGATAAGGCAAATAGAACACAACAAAAAGGAAATTTTAGAGTTTATGTATGCAAAAAATTGAAAACTATAGTAAATGTAAGTGAAGAAAATTATTTCACGCACAAAAATTTACACCAAAGTTTTGTTATCCATGTTTGGGAAATTCCACTGGTACAAAACCTAATAGCTTGGTGGAATTTTATCAGAAAGAGATTTCTAATTGATCCTAACATGTTTTAAATATGGATATGCATGCCTGAAACATGTTGAAGATGCAAAAGACCTAATGATCCAAAAATTTCAAGGAGTAGAAAAAAATAAATTCTCAAGTTAACGTGTGGTGGGATATTTACCAGACTCAAACAACCCACTTTTTGCCTATTTAAAAAGAGTGAACCTAACAATCATATATCATTGTAAAGGTTTTGATCAATTAATGATGTGTAATGGCTATAATTTTTGTTAGAAATGACTTTTGGTTTGGGAGTCAACACTCAGTTAAAAATGCCTCACCCACCCTTTTTCGATGATTGCAAAACCTAAGATATAAAAAATTAAAAGAGTTTACAATCCTTAAAAATCACAGATACTTTTTGGAATTATCTCTCTTAGCATTTGGGCATTTCCATTTTGGATGTTCAATTTTTTTTCAAATCGAAACTTGAGTTTTCATTGTCCCTTTTTTCTCGTAAACAAAAAGACAAGGCAAATAGATCACAAAAAAATGAAAATTTTAGAGTTTATGTATGCAAAAAATTGAAAACTATTATCAATGTAAATGTAGAAAATTTTTTCACATACTAAAAATGAACAACAAAGTTTTTGTTATCCAAGTTTGGGAAGTTCCACTAGCACAACATCTAAAAGGCTTGGAATTTTATAAGAAAGAGATTTCTAATTGATCCTAACATGTTTTAAATTTGGATATGCATGCCTGAAACATGTTGAAGATGCAAATGACCTAATGACCATAAAATTTCAAGGAGTAGAAAAAATTAAATTCTCATGTTAATGTGCAATGTGATATCCGCCTGAGCCAAATATCCCACTTTTTGCCCATTTACAAAGAGCAGACCTAACAATCATTATTCATCGTAAATTTTTTGATCGATTAATGATGTGTAATGGCTATATTTTTTGTTAGAAATGACTTATGGTTTTGGAGTCAACACTCAGTTAAAAATCCCTTGCCCTCCCTTTTCCGATGATTGCAAAACATAATATATAAAAAACTAAAAGAGTTTACAATCCATAAAAATCAAAGATACTTTTGGGAATTATCTTTCTTAGCATTTGCGCATTTCCATTTTGGATGTTCAATTGTTTTTCAAATCCAAACTTGAGTTTTCACTCTCCCTTTTTTCTCGTAAACAAAGAGATACCGCAAATAGATCACAACAAAATGAAAATTTTAGAGTTTATGTATGTAAAACATTCAAAACCATTATAAATGTTAGTGAAGAAAATTTTTTCACCCCCTAAAAATGACCACCAAAGTTTTTTTATCCATGTTTGGGAAATTCCACTATTACAACCCCTAATAGCTTGGAATTTTATAAGAAACAGATTTTTAATTGATCGTAACATGTTTTAAATATGGATATGCATCCCTGAAACATATTGAAGATGCAAATGACCAAACGATCCAAAAATCTCAAGGAGTAGAAAAAATTAAATTCTCAAGTTAACGTGCGGTGCGATATTTACTTGTGCCGAATAACCCACTTCATTTACAAAAAGCTAACCAAGCAATCATAGATAATCATAAAGGTTTTAATCGATTAATGATGTGTAACGGCTATAATTTTTGTTACAACTGACCTATGGTTTGAGAGTCAACACTCAATTTAAATCCCTCGCCCCCCTTTTCCGTTGATTGCAAAACCTAATATATAAAAAACTAATAGAGTTTACAATCCCAAAAAATCACAAATACATTTTCAAATTATCTTTCTTTGCATTTGTGCATTTCCATTTTGGATGTTCAATTTATTTTCCAATCCAAACTTGAGTTTTCACTCTCCCTTTTTTCTCGTAAACAAAAAGATAAGGCAATTAGATTACAACAAATTCAAAATGTTAGAGTTTATGTATGCAAAAAATTGAAAATTATAATAAAACTAAGTGAAGAATTTTTTTTTTCAAGCACTAAAAATGAACACCAAAGTTTTGTTATCCATGTTTGGGAAATTCAACTAGTACAACCCCTAATAGCTTGGAATTTTATAAGAAAGAGATTTCTAATTGATACTAACATGTTTTATAAATGGATATACAAGGCTGAAACACGTTGAAGATACAAATGACCTAATGATCCAAAGTTTTCAAGGGGTAGAAAAAATTAAATTCTCAAGTTAATGTGAGGTGGGATATTTACCAGAGCCAGACAACCCACTTTTAGCCTATTTGCAAAAAGCTGACGTAACAATCATAGATCGTCTTAAAGGTTTTGATCGATTAATGATGTGTAACGGCTATAATTTTTGTTAGAAATGACTTATGGTTTGGGAGTCAACACTCGGAGAAAAATGCCTCGCCCCCCCTTTTCTGATGATTGCAAAACCTAATATGTAAAAAACTTAAAGACTTTAATATCCCTAAAAATCACATATTCTTTTTGGAATTATCTCTCTCTTTATTTGTGCATTTGCATTTTGGATGTTCAATATTTCTTCAAATCCAAACTTCAGTTTTCACTCTCTCTTGTTTCTCATAAACAAAAAGATAAGCCAAATAGATCACAAAAAAAATGAAAATTTTAGAGTTTAAGTATGCAAAAAAACTAAAACTATAATAAATGTAAGTAAAGAAATTTTTTTGATGAACTAAAAATGGACACCAAAGTTTTTGTTATCCATGTTTGTGAAATTCCACTAGAACAACACCTAATAACTTGGAATTTTATAAGAAAAAGATTTCTAATTGATCCTAACATGTTTTAAATATGGAAATGTATGCCTGAAACTTGTTGAAGATACAAATAACCTAATGACCAAAAAATTTCAAGGAGTAGAAAAAATTAAATTCTCTTGTTAACGTGCAGTGGGATATTCACCCGATCAAAACAACCCACTTTTTGCCCATTTACAAAAAGCAGACCTAAGGATCATAGATCGTAAAGGTTTTGATCGATTAATGATGTGTAATGACTATAATTTTAGTTAGAAATGACTTATGGTTTGGGAGTCAACACTGAGTTAAAAATCCCTCAACGCCACCCCCCCCCCCCCCCCCCCCCCCCCCCCCCCCTCCCCCTCCCTTTTCTGATGATTGCAAAACATAACATATAAAAAACTAAAAGAGGTTACAATCTTTAAAACTCACTGATGCTTTTTGGAATTATCTCTCTCACCATTTGTGCATTTCCATTTTGGCTGTTCAATTTTTTTTCAAATCCAAACTTGAGTTTTCACTCTCCCTTTTTTCTTGTAAACAAAGAGATAAGGTAAATAGATCACAAAAAAATGAATATTTTAGAGTTTATGTATGCAAAAAATTGGAAACTATTATAAATGTAAGTGAAGAAATTTTTTTCACCCACTAACAATGACCTCCAAAGTTTTGTTATCCATGTTTGGGAAATTTCACTATTACAACCCCTAATAGCTTGGAATTTTATAAGAAATAGATTTCAAATTGATCCTAACATGTTTTAAATATGGATATGTATCTCTGAAACATATTGAAGATGCAAATGACAAAATGATCAAAAATTTTCAAGGAGTAAAAAAAATTAAATTCTCAAGACGTGTGGTGAGATATTTACTCTAGTCGAACAACCCACTTTTTGCCCATTTACAAAAATTTAACTTAACAATCATAGATAATCGTAAAAGATTTGATCAATTAATGATGTGTAATGGCTATAATTTTTGTTAGAACTGACATATGGTTTGAGAGTCAACACTCAGTCTAAATCCCTCGCCCCCCCTTTCCCATTGATTACAAAACCTAATATATAAAAGACTAATAGAGTTTAAAATCCTTAAAAATCACAGATACTTTTTGGAATTATCTTTCTTTGCATTTGTTCATTTGCATTTTTTATGTTCAATTTATTTTCCAATCCAAGCTTGAGTTTTCACTCTCCCTTTTTTCTCGTAAACAAAAAGATAAGGCAAATAAATCACAACAAAATGAAAATTTTAGAGTTTTCGTATGCAAAAAATTGAAAACTATAATAACTGTGAGAGAATAAAATTTTTTCACTCTCTAAAAATGAACACCAAAGTTTTGTTATCCATGTTTGCAAAATTCCACTCTTACAACCCCTAATAGAATGGAATTTGATGAGAAAAAGATTTCTAATATATCCTAACATGTTTTAAATATGGATATGCATGCCTGAAACATGTTGAAGATGCAAATGACTTAATGATCCAAAAAATTCAAGGAGTTGAAAAAATTAAGTTCTGAAGTTAACGTGCAGTGGGATATTTACCAGAGCCAAACAACCCATTTTTTGCCTATTTACAAAAAGGTGACGTAACAATCATAGATCATCGTAAAGGTTTTGATAGATTAATGATGTGTAACGGCTATAATTTTGGTTAGAAATGACTTATGGTTTGGGAGACAACACTCGAAGAAAAATGCCTCGCCCCCTTTTTTGATGATTGCAAAACCTAATATATAAAAACTAAAAGAGTTTAAAATCCATAACAAATTACAAATACTTTATGGAATTATCTCTCTCAGCATTTGTGCATTTCCATTTTGGATGTTCATTTTTTTTCAAATCCGAACTTGAGTTTTCACTCTCCCATTTTTCACGTAAACAAAAAGATAAGGTAAATAGATCGCAAAAAAAATGAAAGTTATAGAATTTATGGATGCAAAAAATTGAAAACTATAATAAATGTTAGAGAAGAAAATTTTTTCACGCACTAAAAATGAACACCAAAGTTTTTGTTTTTCATGTTTGAGAAATTCCACTTGCACAACACCTTATAGCTTGGAGTTTTATAAGAAAGAGATTTCTAATTGATCTTAACATGTTTTAAATATGGATATGCATGCTTGAAACATGTTGAAGATACAAATGACCTAATGACCAAAAAATTTCAAGGAGTAGAAAAAATTAAATTCTCATGTTAACGTGCGGTGGGATATTCACCCGAGCCAAAGAACCCACTTTTTGCCCATTTAAAAAAAGCAGACCTAACAATCATAGATCATTGTAAAGGTTTTGATCAATTAATGATGCGTAATGGCTATAATTTTTGTTAGAAATGACTTATGGTTTGGGAGTCAACACTGAGTTAAAACTCCCTCGCCTCCCCTTTTCCGATGATTACAAATCCTAATATATAAAAACTAAAAGAGTTTACAATCCTTAAAAATCACAGATACTTTTTGGAATTAGCTCTCTCAGCATTTGTGCATTTCCATTTTGGATGTTCAAATTTTTTTCAAATCCAAACTTGAGTTTTCACTGTCCCTTTTTTCTTGTAAACAAAGAGATAAGGCAAATTGATCACAAAAAAATGAAAATTTTAGAGTTTATGTATGCAAAAAATTGAAAACTATTATAAATGTTAGTGAAGAAAATTTTTTCACCCACTAAAAATGACTACCAAAGTTTTGTTATCCATGTTTGGGAAATTCTACAAGTACAACCCTTGATAGCTTGAAATTTTATAAGAAAGAGATTTCTAATTGATTCTAACATGTTTTAAATATGGATATGCAAGGCTGAAACATGTTGCAGATGCAAATCACCTAATGATCCAAGCATTTCAAGTAGAAAAAATTAAATTCTCAAGTTAATGTGCGATGCGATATTTACCAGAGCCAAATAACCCACTTTTTGTCTATTTACAAAAAGCTGACGTAACAATCATAGATCATTGTAAAGGTTTTGATCAATTAATGATGTGTAACAACTATAATTTTTGCTAGAAATGACTTATGGTTTGGGAGTCAACACTCAGTTAAAAATGCCTCGCCCCCCCCTTTTCCAATGATTGCAAAACCTAATATATAAAAAACAAAAAGAGTTTACAATCCCTAAAAATCACAGATTCCTTTTGCAATTATCTCTCTCTGCATTTGTGCATTTACATTTTGGATGTTCAATGTTTTTTTCAAATCCAAACTTGAGTTTTCACTCTGCCATTTTTCTCTTAAACAAAAAGATAAGGCACATAGATCACAACAAAATGAAATTAGAGTTTATGTAAGCCAAAAATTGAAAACTATAATAAATGTAAGTGAAGAAATTTTTTTTACGCACTAAAAATGAACACCAAAGTTTTGCTCTCCATGTTTGATGGAAAATCGCGACCTGTTGCATAGTAAAGCAAGAACCTTGGTATGTTGAAGACACCACAAATGGGGATGGAAATCCGTTTGATAAGTCGATTAAACGCCACAAGGAAAACTCCCTGATATGTTCAAAAACTTCCTTCAAGAACTCAAGAAGAATAATCTCTCAATTTTGAAGAAAATCAAAGCTTTTTAATCTGTTTACAAGCCCTCTATTTATAATGGAGGACCTGGTAGAATCTAGATAGAATAAACCCTTTCCCTAATTACATTCAATTAAAGAAAACTACTTAAGGTAACTTGATGTAAAAAGAATCCTAATATAATGCAAACGAGATCTTCCAAGATATGTTTTCAACTCGTGGATATCCTTGTAGATCCCACAAGATCTTCTAACCACCTGCCCTTCTAGGATAGATTGCTAACTTGTGGTTATCCTTGTGGATCCCATGAAATCTCATGGTGGGTTCCACCTGCTTGTGCCTTCATGGTCAGTCCCACATTGTAGTAGAGTGAATCTTGCCCATGTCTTCATGGTGGGTCTCATTAGATTGTGCCTCCATGGTGGGTTCCACAATATAACAGAGTAAAACCAACCTATGATGGTGGGTCCCACTAGCTTGTGACTTCGTGGTGGGTCACACAATATAACAGCGTAAAACCAACCTTTGTTCGCATCCTTCCCCCCCTCTTGAGAAGGATTTGTCCTCAAATCCTCACCAGGGTAAACCTTACTCAATTGTTGCAGACTCACTTCATCCTCATATACTTGTTTTGGTGTCATTAGAATTAGAGTGATTGTCCGCTGATTTTACGCGAATGAGTACATGGTGGTGAAGCTGTCATGCTGCACACATTTGTCAAATTGCCACGGTCTCCCTAAGAAGAGATGTCCAGCTTGCATGGGTACCATATCACACAATACCTTATCCTCATATTTACCAATTTGAAATGGTATCACAACCTGCTTCATAACTCTTACTTCGCCACTATCATTCAACCATTGCAACTTGTATGGATGAGAGTGCTTAAGAGTTGTGAACTCTATATTTTCAATCATAGAAGTACTAGCAACATTAGTGCAACTACCACCATCGATAATAACACCACATACCTCTTCTTTCACGTGGCAGTGAGTGTGAAAGATATTCTCCCGCTGTACTTCTGATTCCTCTTCTTTAGCTGGCAAGCTTAAGGAACCGCGTGCGACTAGTCCAACTATCTCACAATTATCTGTCCCAAACTTCTCATCTCCGATGGGGGCGTCCTCCACTGGTGGCAGGTCATCAGCTTCATCTTCATAATCAATTTCACCATTTTCCTGGATTACTATAACTCGCTTGTTTGGACATTGGCTAGCTATGTGTCCTCTCCCCTGACATTTGAAACATTTATTCTCACTAGAATGAGTTGAAATAGGGGCTGATTTACCTTGAAAATCCATGGTAGTGGTAATTGTTTTTGGCTCATGTTTGACCTTGAAGGTAGACGGATTTTCTTCTATCGTTGGGTAGTTTGACCTCCAAGGTGCTGCACTCGAGCTCTCTGGTCTTGGCCATGTACCACCCCTCCTGAATTATATATCCCGGTAGTAATGACTCGACACATATCATCGTCTCATCATTTTCTTCATCTCATCCCAAGTTTCAATAGGACGTTCTCCATTCCGCCTCCTGTTGATGCACAACCGGTCCCACCACACAATAGCATAATTAGTAAATTCAATTGCAGCGAGTTTTACCTTCTTAAAGTTGGAGTAGTCGTGACAATTGAAAACCAACTCCATCTTCTTTTCCAACACGAGGTATGCTTCTGGATCACTTCTTCCTTGAAACGTAGGAATTTTCATCTTGACACTTCCCAAGTTGTTATCTACCCGGTTCCTAGCTTCTCGATTCTGGTCATATCTCATATGGCTGGCAATTGACATCCTATCATACTCCTTGAAATTTTCAAATTCGCCCATATCCTCAACTTTCCTTCGGTACAACTTGTTCCTCCTTGGGTTGATCGGAGCAAATGATGGTTGCCTCTAGGGGTGACTTCGAACTGAGCTGGCTCACAAGCGGCTCGAGTTTTGGTCTGTCCTGACTCAGTTCGATTTGTTATTTCTCGAGCTCGAGCCGAGCTCGAGATTTGAAAATGACTCATTTAAATTAACGAGCTGAGCTCGACCAGAGCCAGGTTCGGCTCGCCGGTTCGTTAATTTAATGAGCTACGATTCAGGAATTCAGGGATTTGGAAAATTTTTGAGACTGTCTCAATGCGACTCTCTTCCACTCCGTCTGCAATTCCCATACTTCTCTGCCATTTTCATGTTGTTTCAACACAATTTTCTCGCGGAAATCGCTATCCGTTGGCGGGGATTCATGGGAAATGGGGAATTTTTGTCTTCATATCCCTCGTTCTCCCTCTCCCTCTTCGATTCCTCACTCTCTGTAAAAGACTTCAATTTCTTCGTCTACGATTCCTTCCTCTGTGATTTCTTCCTCTTTTATCTTCTTCCTCTTCGATTTCTTCATCTGAAGTTCTTCCTCGCCGATGAGACGAAAGCGATGGTCTGATGGAATGAGGTAAGATTTTTATTTAATCTTCTATTTTATTTCGTCACCGACCTAACCCTACAAAATCTCTAACTCTCACTTTCATTTCAGTGCTCCTTCATTCTTGAAAAGTCTTTTGGAGATATCCGAACGACGAACACTCTGTTTCTGTAAGTGAAAAGTTATGTATTAGAATGCAATTATGCCTAAGCAAAGATAACGATCTATTTTTTTTTTTTTTGCAGATTTTTGTATCTGACAGTTTCTTGAACTTACAAAGTGCACTCGGGAAGAAATCCTTGGAAGAAACTGCCGGTATGAATTTCATTTCATGATTTTGAGTGTTGATAACTTATTCTGTTCAATAATACTCTATTATAGTTAATGGAATCAGGAGCTTTCTTAATTGCATCCAACTTCTCTTTATTGTAAAAAAAATAAAAAATGTTAGTTTTTTTCTGCTACTGAGTACACTCGGGAAGAAAACCTTGGAAGAAACTGCTGGTATGAATTTTATTTCATGATTTTAAGTGTTGATAACATATTATGTTCAATAATGTTCAGGCATTAAAGTTAAGTTCAGCCAGGATGTTACCTATTTCAGTTAAGAACCAAACAGACAGATTCATCACCTTATACCATTACTGCAAAATTAAAAAACGAAAGCCTGACCTACATGCATTTTTCCAGCACATATGACAATCAAACATCTCCTCTACATCTTTTTCCAAAACATAGTTACTAAATAGTGACAGAAAGATCATTCAAAAAAACAAACAAATAGTGAGAGAAAGAAGAACACTTTAAGTTCCTTAACAAGTGAATTTCATGTAAATAGCAAGGAGATGGAGATCCCAATCCCAACCAGTGGAGGGTAACTTTGAATTTCGACATGTCTTGGGGCCCTTAAACTCTCCCATGAAATAGATTATACCATCTCAACCCCAAAAATTCTGACACATCATGGCAGCCTTATAATAATAGTGAAGGAGTTGCAACACCCTAAACCACTTTTAGAATTGGTTCTCCTTAATAAATATTCCATCCAGAACCAACTTGACAATTCCACCCGCGATGGAGGAATGAAAAGATGGAAGAATCAGAAGCTTGCCAATATGTGCAAGGCATAATATCCAATTTTCTCTTCATTGTAGAAAAGTGAGATGAGACTACACAGACTGGAACTCCAACAATATTTTGTATAACAGTGACATTGACCTACACTGATACTCTCACTACCAATTCCATTTTTTAGGTGGCTGCCTAGAGTACAAGGTATACAAAGATTAGGGTTTCATCAATGCTCATGATTCTTACTCATTTCTTTCTTCTTAATTTACAGTAGTTTGACCATATTCGTGTCATACAGAAGTGGAGCTGGTCAGCTCCTCAACATGGTCTATAATTGATAGCTAACTAATTATTTTTATCTATATATTGTCAAGTTGAACCAGGGACATAGGGAATTTCAAGTGTTGGTGGAATTTTCAATTATTGTAAATAGGAAATGGACAATTTCTATTGTTGCAATTTGATGAAATGACTTTGCATTCTTGAGCAAGTTCATTTCATGATTTTGAGTGTTGATAACATATTCTGTTCAATAATACTCTATTATAGTTAATGGAATCAGGAGCTTTCTTATTTGCATCCAACTTCTCTTTATTGTAAAAAAAAAAGTTAGTTTTCTTTCTGAATTCTCATTGAACGATACTTGCTATTGTTCTAAAATGTTATTTGGCTTGATGTATTAACAAAAGCGATTTGATAGTACCTTTTCTATCTTTTGGAAATTGAGACCTTGTGTGTGAACCTTTGATGTCTTATATTCACTCATTGGAAGATATATGATGCCTAAACCTTGTCAAATTCATTTATTTCCTTTTCTTAGAAATTTTTTAATTTATATATAAAAAAAGGAACGGTATATTGGACTGGAAACTATTGGGTGTAGGGATACTGGCTCGAAGAGACCCTGCTGCATTGAAAGACAAGGGTCGTTCCCGATTGTCACTACGTCACGTACCTTCCTCTAAGAATAGACAAGTTTGATAAAATAAGATTAGACCTACATTTTATAAGAATGTTAAACGTCATGGGTATTTGGGTAATTTTATTTTAGGATATTGTGTTCTGAAGTTATAGTAAAAGACATTATTCTCGTTATTACTGATAAGTATCTTAAATTATGTGTAGGATCTTTGTTGTTTAGATTGTTTTCTTTTCTTTATGTTTTTAATTTGTAATTTTGTTTTTTTGTAGAAGTAAGAATGTCAACACCTCCTCAATTGACATCAATAATGAAAACTAGTTCTAGTGTGGCCATAAATAGTGATTGAACTCCACTAGAGTCACTACCCTCTATCATAGAAATGGGCCCAGATGAAATTACCATAAATGAGGATGAAGGTGACTCTACCCATACTTCAAAAAGACAGAAAAAGTCTCATGTGTGGTTGGAATTAAAAGAAGTATCACTTAATGGTACAAAAAAGGCTCAGAGTGTTCATTGTAAAATCAATTTGAGTGCTATTAGTAGTGGAGTGACCACACATATGAGTTGACATTTGAAACGTTGCCGTAGTAGAAAAGTGGCAATGAGAAAACAAAAAACCTTAAACTTTCAACCAATGGGAGTGGGGTCTAATGTTGATCAGATTTCATCTGGACTTCCTTTTATGGATTTTGGAGGCAAATATGATCAAAGCTAAAATGAGAGTAGTCATTGCTCATTGGATTCATATGCATGAGCATCCATTCATGATAGTAGAAGAGGATGGATTTAATTTTGCAATGAAGATGGCAAATATGAATTATGAGAAAATATCCGGTAAGACCATTAAGAAGGAGTGTATGGGGATGTACGAGGCAAAGAAAAAGAAATTGAAAATTTTATTAAAGAGATTAACAAGATTAGTCTTACCAAGGATCTTTGGAAGTCCCAAAATCAAAAGATTGAATACATGGTTATTATTGGGCATTTTATTGACAGTAATTGGAAGCTACAAAAATGAGTCTTGAGTTTTGTGCATGTTCCTCTTCCTCATCGTGACGTTGATATACCAAATGCTATTTACAAGTCTTTGAAAGATTGGGAGATCAAAAATAAAGTTTTTAGTATTTTAGTTGATAATGCTGCATATAATGATGTTTGTATGAGAGTTTTGAAAGAAGATTTTTCAAGAAAAAAAAATTGGTTTGTGGTGGAAAGTTGTTTCATGTGCGTTGTTGTGCTCATATTATGAACTTATTAGTCCAAGATGGTGTTGTTCACATTAAGGATATCATTGAGAATGTGCATGAGAGTGTCAAATTCATAAATCTGTTTGAGGCTAGACTTCACACTTTTTCTGAAATTGTACAACAACTAGAACTTGGTGAACCAACTTAGATTTAAAGCTAGAGAACCAACTTATGATTGTTTACCAAGTCTTGATGAATGGGAAAAGGTTGATGATAGATGCCATATTCTGACATGAGAATTATGTTAATTATAATAGAATAACCTTTATAATTGTGTTATAGGTGGTTATTTATCGGTTTTCAAATGAAACGTGCATTTATTGAATTTGGCATTAATCACTGTTGATATTGCATATTTTTCTCTCCTGAATTATATTTCATTGTTTTTAAGGTTTATTTCTTCCTGAAATGCTTTTTATGGATTCAATTATGGAATTTCAGGAGAATTTTGGTGAGAAGGAGATATTAACCAAAATGCCCTTAGTGAAATGGAGGTATTTTTTAGGGCAAATCGTATTAAAAGAGATGAAAAATCATATTAAAAGGGGAGAGCGTCGAGAGAAGAGGGACGGGGCTTCAACCAAAACAGAGACTGGAAACAGGGGAAGACCCGAGAGGAGTTTGCCACCGTCGTTCTTCGCGCCACTGTCTTTCGCCGCGCCACTGTCGTCCACCGCCGTCCACCGCCGTCCGGCAACCGAGAACAGACCAGAGAAGAGCTCGAGAGAGTCTCCATCGCGGTGAGTTCAACAGTGCCAGTTTCTGCTCGCCAGACCGAGAGGTTGATCCGAGAGGGCTTCTCCGGTGCCAATTTCACATTCTGACCATCCTCCGACGTTGATTACGTATTTTCGACCATTCCCGGAGCTATTCTTACTCCGATCGAGACTCGAGAGAGCCGGTTAGAGGACTTCAGCTCTGTTTCGTTCTTCGTCGGACCTCACCTCCGTCAGTCGGCTTCTATCCTTCGTCGTTGGCGTCGTCTCTACCTCCGGCCACTCACTCTTGCTACCCGAAGCCATCAATTTCGGGAAATTGCAGCACCCGTGAGAACGAGTCTGCTGCCCGAGCGAGAGGAAGGAGAAGGGGAGTAATTCATCATTTTGGAATTTAATTTTTCTATAGTTTGAACTTAGGTCTTGAATGTTTGTTTTCCGAATATTTGATTAAATTAACTAGTTAGGGTAGAATTATAATTTAGGTTGGATTTTTCTATTTTAATCCGATTTTTGTCTTTCACTCTATGCGCCCGAGAGGGTCTAGACGCAAAGATTGAGAAATCGGATCCGTGGTTACATGGCGCTCGAGAGAGGCACGAATCACCGTAAAATCCAGAGTTGACGTTTCCTGTTGTGCAAGTAGTTAACCAGATGATTGCTTGATAATTTAGGATATAATTAGTGTTTAGTTCAGATTAATTCATCAAATTTGGTTAGACTAGTTGACTAAAGAATACACAAAATTCAGTCCTCCCTGTGGATATGACCCTCGCTTCCCGCTAAATTACATGAACGATTCGTACGCATGCGAGGTATAAAAGCCGATGTAACTAAATTTTACATCAAGTTTTCGGCGCCGTTGCCGGGGAGGCACGTATTAAGTGTATTTCTTTGTTCTCCATGGTCTTATGTTAGATTTATTTTTATTGTATTTTATTTTATTTTATTTTATTTTATTTTATTTTATTTTTTGTTGCTTTCATAATTTTAGGTTGGTGATTTTGTATGGAATTATTTTTATTTCTTCTAGTTAGTTCATATTTTTAGTAGTGAGTTTGTTAGCTTAATTTGATAGTTTTTTTTGTTTCTTTTTGTGTTTTTATGCATGGGCGCCGCTCCCTAGGTGGACCATTAGCTCTCTTTGTTGAAGAGGTAGAACATATTTGTAGGAAAACACCCGAAGTCAAGTTAGGAGCTACCATGGCCAATCAGGGTGAACCATTACAGTTACCTGCCGCAGGTGACCGTAGAGCCCTGAGGGATTATTCTATCCCATCCCACTTCACATCACCTTCTTGCATTATATTGCCACCCACTACTGCCGCCAGTTATGAGTTGAAACTGGGTGTGATCCAACTCCTCCCTACATTCTATGGGTTGGAGAAGGAGGACCCATATTACCACATCAAGGAATTCTTAGATATTTGTGCAACTTTCAAATTCCAGAATTTCTCAGATGACTCTATCCGGTTAAGACTTTTTCCATTTTCACTTAAGGATAAGGCCAAGTCTTGGCTTAATTCATTGGAGGTGGGCAGCATTACTTCATGGGACACATTAGTCACAAAATTTTTATCCAAGTACTTTCCCATTCTGAGAATTACAGCCCTCAGGAGAGAAATCTCCAACTTTATGCAGCAGGAGGGTGAACACTTTTATGAGGCTTGGGAGAAATGGAAGGATTTGATCCGTAGGTGTCCGCATCTTGGGTTTGAGAAATGGCATTTAGTGCAATACTTTTATCAAGGTCTTACACCCCAAGTTAGATCCATGGTAGATGCAACGAGTGGTGGGGGTTTGATGGGTAAGAGTGCTAGTGAGGCGTGGGACTTCTTTGAAACGTTGAGTGATCAATCTCAACAATGGGGTTCATCATTTAATGTTGATAGGAGATCCCACGAAGCCAAAAGAGGGGGGTCTCTATGAGGTTAGTGAAACACCCATGCTCATGGCCAAGATTTAGGGGTTGACTAGAAAAATTGATGCCCTTATGGTGTCCAAGAGTTCACCTGCTCCTCACCCATCTACTGTCTGTGCAATATGCTCTGGTTCATCTCATCCCACACAAATGTGTCCATCTAGTTCATCCTACCCGGAGCTCATTCAGGACTTGAATGCAGTCCAGAATTTTCATAGACCAAACCGGAACGATCCTTTTTTAGAAACATATAATCCGGGTTGGGATAGGCATCCAAATTTCTCATTGTCCAAGGGCCCACAGGTTGGGGGTCCTCCAGGGTTTACTCAACCCCAAGCTCCACGCCCACACTTCACTCAACAACCATTGATTCCACAAAAACCTTCACTTGAGGATACACTTAAATTATTCATGCAGAATACACAGTCCTCCATTGCTAAACTTGAAATGCAAGTGAGTCCATTGGCCAGCCACATGAGTGAACAAGCACAAAATAGACTCCCGAGTCAAACCATTCCTAACCCCAAAAGCACACATGAGAGTGGGTTGAGTTCCAAACCCCACCATGAGCAAGCCAAAGCCATAACCACCCTTAGGAGTGGTCGTGAGTTGAACAATGGGGTAGGGACCACTAAGTCTAAGGAGTCAAAGGATGACAATGGGGACACATCATTGAGTGAAGAACCTCCAAGTTCTCCACCAATAGCCAAGCAGATCCCTAACCAAGTCCCACTAGCTCCTTATCCGTAGAGGTTATCGGGCCCACCTAGGAAAGGAGATAGCATGCATGAAACGTTGGAACTGTTAAGTTAGGTTCACATTAACATTCCACTTCTTGATGCTATTAGGCAAGTCCCTGCCTATGCCCGATTTTTGAAAGACCTTTGTACACAGAAGAGAAAACAACATGTTAACAAAAAGGTCTTTCTCACTGAGAATGTAAGCTCAATTCTGAAGCACAACACTCCTCCTAAAGTTAAAGATCCTGGATGTCCCACAATTTCATATGTCATTAGTGAACATACCATCCAGAGAGCTCTTCTTGACTTAGGGGCAAGTGTGAATTTGCTTCCTTTCTTTGTGTACCAGCAATTAGGTTTGGGGGAATTGAAACCTACTCCCATCACACTTCAACTAGCTGACCGTTCTATCAAGATACCACGAGGAATAGTTGAAGATGTTTTGATAAAAATGGACAAATTTCTGTTCCCGGTTGATTTCATTGTTCTTGATATAGAACCAGTAGTCAATGTGACCAACCAAATTCCTGTCATCCTAGGATGTCCCTTCTTAGCCACATCTAATGCTATCATTCATTGTAAAAGTGGTGAGTTGGAGTAGTCTTTTGGAAATTTTAAGGTCTCATTGAATGTATTTAATGCCGGGCACCACCCACTTGAGTCTGATGATCTGAGTCCTGCATTTAAGATAGAAACTGTTATGCTTGATGATGAATCCACTCTTGAATCTTTTGAGTCTTACATAACATCTTTAGACATAGACTATTTTGATGAGGAAATATATTTCCGAGAGGTTGATTCTTTACTCAATTCTGTACCTCTGTTGGAGGAAGCTTATGATGTTATCACAACTGATCATCCACAGGATCTTCCTCTTGACTTGGACAAACCTCTTGAAACTTCCAAGCTAGATCTTAAGCCACTTCCTCCCAGGTTGAAGTATGTGTTCTTGGGGCCCATGAACTCATTACCAGTCATTATTTTCCTCTGATTTGAGTACTCAGCAGGAGGAACAATTGACTGAAGTTTTACAAGCACACAGAAAGGCATTGGGGTGGACTCTTGATGCCTTAAAAGGGATTAGCCCCTCCATATGCATGCATCGTATTCATTTGGAGGAGGGGACTAAAGCCTCACGTGAGATGCAACGTAGGTTAAATCCCCATATGCTGGAGGTTGTGAGAGAAGAAGTCATCATGTTGCTTGTGACAGGAATCATTTACCCTATTTTCGATAGCACCTGGGTGAGTCCAATTAAAGTTATCCCTAAGAAAGGGGGGATAACGATAATGAAAAATGAGAGTGGTGAATAGATTCCCACAAGAACTACCACCAAATGGCGTGTCTGCATTGACTATAGAAAACTTAATTCCGCCACTAGGAAGGATCACTTCCCACTACCTTTCATTGATCAGGTACTAGAGCGATTGGCCGACCACAATTTTTATTGCTTCTTAGATGCATACTCCGGCTACAATCAAATTCCCATTGCTCCAGAAGACCAGGAAAAGACCACATTCACGTGTCCGTTTGGCAGCTATGCTTACAGACGCATGCCTTTTGGTTTATGCAATGCGCCTGCCACTTTCCAACGGTGCATGATGAGTATCTTTTCTGACATGATTGGTGACTTTTTAGAGGTCTTTATGGATGACTTTTCTATGTTTGGCTCTAGTTTTGATACATGTCTGCACAATCTTTCACTCGTATTGTCCCGTTGCATTAAGTCCAATTTAGTCTTGAATTGGGAGAAATGCGACTTCATGGTAAAAGAAGGAATTGTTTTAGGACATGTAGTGTTTGAGCGGGGTGTAGAAGTGGACAAAGCCAAGGTTGACCTAATTGCCAATCTGCCACCACCTACTTCTGTGAAGGGGGTGCATTTTTTCCTTGGCCATGCTGGGTTCTATAGGCGTTTCATTAAAGACTTTAGCAAAATTTCTCATCCTTTGACGAATTTACTTGCTCAAGATGTTGCTTTTGCCTTTGTTGATGCCTGTATTCATGCTTTTGAGACACTGAAGAAATGTTTGTCCACTGCACCCATTGTCCAACCCCCTACTTGGTCTTTGCCTTTTGAGTTGATGTGTGATGCCTCTGACTATGCATTGGGGGCTGTTTTGGGGCAAAAGACGGATAAAATGCCATGTGTCATTCAGTATGCTAGCCGAACTCTTCATGATGCTCAATTGAATTACACTACCATTGAGAAGGAGTTGCAAGCTGTTGTGTTTGCCTTGAACAAATTCAGATCATATCTGTTAGGGTCAAAGGTTATAGTGTTCACTAATCATTCTGCTTTGAAGTACTTATTATCCATCAAGGACACTAAACCTCGTTTGATTAGATGGATCTTGCAATTGCAAGAATTTGACCTTGAGATTCGAGATAAGAATGGTTGTGAGAATGTTGTTGCTGATCATCTATCTAGGATCTGTGTAGCACCTCAGGAAGGATTCCTTCCTTTAAATGATTCCTTCCTTGATGAACAACTTCTCCAAATATCCCAGTTGCCTTGGTTTGCTGACATAGTCAACTATCTTGTAACTCATAAGATTCCTGATTATTGGAGTAAACAAGATCGGTTGAAATTATTTTCCCAAATCAAACATTTTTTTTGGGATGACCCTTATTTGTTCAAGGTGTGTTATGACCAAGTCATTAGGCGTTGTGTACATGAGCAAGACTTTGCCAACATTCTTGAATTTTGTCATTCCCACGCATGTGGTGGACATTTTGGTGCTAGAAAGACCACGGTTAAAGTCTTGCAATGTGGTTTCTATTGGCCTTCATTATTTAGAGATGCCCATGAGTTTTGTCGTGTGTGTGATAAATGCCAACGAACTGGTTGTTTGTCTAGGAAGAACATGATGCCTCTTAACCCCATTCTTATTGTTGAATTGTTTGATGTGTTGGGTATTGACTTCATGGGTCCTTTTCCTGTCTCGTTCGGCCATCAATACATCCTTGTTGCTGTTGAATATGTCTCTAAATGGATTGAAGCTATTTCCTGTAAGACGATCACAAAGTGGTGGTAAAGTTTTTAAAAGAAAACATCTTTAATCGGTTTGGTACCCCAAGAGCGATCATCAGTGATGGGGGATCTCATTTTTGTAACAGAGCATTTGAGACCTTATTGAAGAAATATTTCATCACTCATCGGGTGTCCACTCCGTACCACCCGCAAACTTGTGGTCAAGTGGAAATCTCTAATAGGGAGATTAAACGGATTTTGGAGAAGTCAGTTTGCTTTGATAGGAAAGATTGGTCCACTCGATTGGACGATGCTTTATGGGCCTATCGAACCGCTTATAAGACTCCTATTGGGATGTCTCCATTTCGCCTAGTGTTCGGCAAAGCATGTTATCTACCTGTTGAGCTTGAGTATAGAGCTTATTGGGCCATTAAGGCTTTGAATTTTGATTTAACTCAAGCGGGTGAGGAGAGAAAATTGCAATTGAATGAGTTGGAGGAGATACGTCATGATGCTTATGAGAATGCCAAACTGTATAAGGAGAGAACAAAGTTTTTACATGATAAATCTATTTTTCGCAAGTCTTTTATTGTTGGGCAGAATGTTTTACTTTATAACTCACGATTGCATTTGTTTCCAGGGAAGCTAAGATCCAGGTGGTCCGGTCTATTTGAAGTTACACAGGTGTTTCCTCATGGCGCTATTGAGATCCGCAATCACGGAGATGGGTCGGTCTTCAAAGTTAACGGTCACAGGCTCAAACCGTATCTTGAGAATGTCCCCACACCGGAGGAGGTGATGGTGATTTTCTTGGAGGAACCTGCCATTTCATCTTGAATGCGTCAGAGTCATGCTTACGACTATAAACTTAGCACATTGTGGGCAATCCCCACGTTTCTATCTCTTTGTACATTACAGTTTTATTTTTATTTTTTTGGTTTATTCATTCTTATTTGGGATAACCTTTGGTGTACTCTGGTCTTGATTGATTGGAGGTCCCCCGGCGATGCCGGGCCCATCATTGAATCGGGGTACTCTCTTGCCGGCTGAGAGCATAAATGGTTCCGGTAGTCGATGACCAGACTTTTGGTCCCTAGTTTGAGAGGTCTGTACTCAAACAACCATTCTGGGATTGACCAGTTTGATCTTGAAGTATTGAATGAAAACCTTATGGTGAGTAACTTAAGGACTTGTGTTCAGCGCGTGATTCCTGTTGCCTTCAGGGGCCAGTCACACGGTGATTTCTTCAAAGTGTGATGTGGGACAGTGGTTTCATCTACGGATGATTACCTATGGGTACGACTGATACGAGTAAACCTTCTTCGAGGGAGACTATGTATCATTCCTGGGGGTCTTTATTGAATTTTCGGTATTATTGTTGATGACCAAACACATATGGTCCCACCTATGGATTTAGGAGCCCTGAGGGAGCTTAACCCTCACCTTGCTGGAGTATAACTAGCTAAGCTATTATTCCCTTTTGTAGACGTTCTGGTGTTGTAACTTTTCCCCATTGAGGACAATGTCAGGTTTAGGTTTGGGGGGGGGGGGGGGGTTGTGTGTACGACTCTTTTTTGTCTTAGCAATAATTTTCTTTTGATTTCTATTCGTGGTTTTCAAATTACTCCTCTTAGTATGTGGTTAACGTTAGTAGAGTTAAAATAAGTTGTTCAAATGTGTTTCAAAATTTTTTGTAAAACTGAGTAGAATATGCCTATTAGAAATTTGATATCATTTGTTGTGATCCTTGAGAATTCAATGGGATAACTTACTATTGCATTAGACTTGGAACTTAGTTGCAAAAGAGAACATGTAAATCTAGTGTTGATCTATGTTAGTCTGAATAGTCTTGTATGCCTGTTTGAACTCATTCCTTTTTATACCTCAGAGAAATTCCTTGTTGTAATGTATGAATGCAAATGAAAATGCTCTTGCTTGCAAAAGACAGATAACTTCAGAAACAGCTTGGGCAAACCCAGAGACATGAACCGGAACAGTCGGTTACTTAAAAATAAGTGCATGTGCAGTGAAGACGAATACAAAATGGTGGTAATACCAAAAGTATTCAGTGAAACAAAAATTATGCTGGTAATAGCAAAAGTGCGCTGGTAATAGCATAAAATGGTTTTAAATCTGGAAGCAATGAGTTTCCTTAACTTTGTTGATGAATTGTAATTTGAAAGAAGTTGCAGGTCAAGATTGAAATTGGTATATTTCTTTTGTGAGATTGTCAGACAATAGGCTTACTCTACTATTTTCTCTTAATTGTGATGTGACCAGGATTTTATTGTTATTTGTTGCCTCTTTGTTCTGTTGAAGTAATTTCTTATGGGTCACATTGGTTCAGGTGGAGTAACAATGAGTGTATTTGGATTGATAATAGGCTATATTTTGCACAGGTTTTCAAATTGCGCAGAATCTCATATGATTTTCAGATATTTTACGATACTAAGTGTTAGTCATATGCTAATGAAGAGTAAATTTTCTTCAGTTTTCTTTTTATATTATTGATTTAGATGAATTTTGTGGGTAAATTCCATGCAAACCCTCACGAGACATAACTCGTCCACTACTGCAGAGTAGGGGTTTAACAGCTTGTTGCATACGCTAAATGCAATCGTGCTCCCTACGAAAGTGGCATTTTGTTTTCCTAGGCTTAATTTTGGTTTGATTGTTGTTTTGCTAGGGACTAGTAAAGATTTAGGTTTGGGGGTGTGATAGATGCCATATTCTGACATGAGAACTATGTTAATTATAATAGAATAACCTTTATAATTGTTTTATAGGTGGTTATTTATCGGTTTTCAAATGAAACGTGTATTTATTGAATTTGGCATTAATCACTGTCGATATTGCATATTTTTCTCTCCTGAATTATATTTCATTATTTTTAAGGTTTATTTCTTCCTGAAATGCTTTTTTCAATTATGGAATTTTAGGAGAATTTTGGTGGAGAAGGAGATATTTACCAAAATGCCCTTAGTGAAATGGAGGTATTTTTTAGGGCAAATCGTATTAAAAGAGATGAAAAATCGTATTAAAAGGGGAGAGCGTCGAGAGTAGAGGGAGGGGGTGTCAACCAAAACAGAGACCGAAAATAAGGGAAGACCCGAGAGGAGCTTGCCACCGTCATTCGCCGCGCCACTATCTTTCTCCGCGCCATTGTCGTCCACCGCCAGCTACCACCGTCCGGCAACTGAGAACAGACCCGAGGAGAGCTCAAGAGAGTCTCCGTCGCGGTGAGTTTGACAGTGCCAGTTTCTGCTCACCAGACCGAGAGGTGATCCGAGAGGGCTTCTCCGGTGCCAATTCCGCATTCCGACCATCCTCCAGCGTCGATTACGTATTTTCGACCATTCCCGGAGCTATTCCGACTCCGATCGAGACTCGAGAGAGCCAGTTAGAGGACTTCAGCTCTATTTCGTTCTTCGCCGGACGTCACCTCCGTCCGTCGGCTTCTATCCTTCGTCGTCGGCGTCGTCTCTACCTCCGACCACTCACTCTTGCTACCCGAAGCCATCAATTTCGGGAAATTGCAGCACCCGTGAGAACGAGTCTGCTGCCCGAGCGAGAGGAAGGAGAAGGGGAGTAATTCATCATTTTGGAATTTAATTTTTCTATAGTTTGAACTTAGGTCTTGAATGTTTATTAAATGTGATATGATAATTAATGTTTATTGAATGTTTGTTTTCCGGATATTTGATTGAATTAACTAGTTAGGGTAGGATTATTATTTAGGTTGGATTTTGGTATTTTAATCCGATTTCTGTCTTTCACTCTATGCGCCCGAGAGGGTCTAGATGCAAGGATTGAGAAATTGGATCCGTGGTTACGTGGTGCTCGAGAAAGGAACAAATCACCGTAAAATCCAGAGTTGACGTTTCTTGTTGTGCAAGTAGTTAACCAGATGATTGGTTGATAATTTAGGATATAATTAGTGTTTAGTTCGGATTAATTCATCATATTTGGTTAGACTAGTTGACTGAAGAATACACAAAATTCAGTCTTCCCTGTGGATATGACCTCGCTTCCCGCTAAATTACATGAACGATTCGTACGCTTGCGAGGTATAAAAGCCGATGTAACTAAATTTTACATCTATTGACATGGTGTGTAAGATTCTAGAAGTTTTTAATGCAGTTACTAATATAATTTCTGGGAGTGACTAGCCTACTTCTAATTTGTACCTTAGTGAGGTATATAGGGTAAAAGAAGTTCTGAATTTTCATTAAGACAATGGTTAGTAGAATGAAAGAGAAATTTGAGAAGTATTGGGGTGAATGCAATTTATTGATGGTTGTTGCTTCAGTTTTGGATCCAAGGGTCAAATTAAGGCTGATTGAAATGTGTTTTCCAGAGATATATTCCAAGGAGGAAGCTACAATGAATATAAATTAAGTTCGACGTACCTTATATGAGATCTACGATGAATATGTATCCTTATATAATGTGGATATTATAAATGAAGAGATTGCTTCAAGTACTAGCTCTATGAGTGTTTCCATAAGTCGTAGGCCTCATCAAGTTCAGGTTGGTCAAAGTTAATGAATTATGTGAAACAAGTGGATGTACTTAATTCACCAAGGTCATAATTGGAAATTTATCTTGAAGAAGGTGTATATAGTTGTGAGGGAACTTCACAATATGATTTGATGTTTTAGAATGGTGGAAAGTGAATCATATGAAATTTCGGATATTATCTTAGATGGTAGCAGACATCCTTGTAATTCTCATATCCCTAGTAGCTTCAGAGTCTACATTTAGTGCTAGTGGTAGAGTAATAGACTCATATCGTTCTTCCTTGGCACCAAATACAATTCAAGCTTTGATTTGTGGCAGTGATTGGGTTCAGGCTCTTCACGGTGTAAAGAAAAATCAAAAGGTGAATTTCTTTGATTAATTATTTATTATGATATTTTTTAGTATATTTTTTAGCTTTATTTATTAAAATTTTGTTTTATGATTACAGCCTGAGAAGAAGAGTGTAGAGATAATGCTACCAGCTACATGATTTTTCATGTTTTTCTCATCATGGTAATTTTAATATTTCTAATGACATTAAGTAACTAGTAGTGGAAGAGTATTTTTTTTATCTGACAATAACTAATTTAATTTTTTTGTTTTTTGTCATAGGTGGAGATTTTGCTCATGCAGGGACGTATATTATTTTCTAGCATGAAAAGAAACAACTATAGTTTGTAAATTTATAATGGATTTATAGTTTTTATTTGGGTGATTGTAAATTGATAATGATATTTCATTTAATTTTGTTGTGTTTGATTATTGTATGGAGTTTATTCATAATGTTATGGAGTGTTTAGACTATTTTATGGAGTGTATGGAGTATATAAACAATTTCATGGAGTGTTTATGGAATGTATAGACAATTTTATGGAGTGTTTATGGAGTTATGGATTGTTTATGGAATGTATAGACAATTTTATGGAGTGTTTATGCAGGTATTATGTATATAGATTATGCCCAATTTTAAGTAGAGGTCATGCCAAATTTTATACAGGTATTATATACATAGATTATGCTCAATTTTAAGTAGAGGTTGTGCCCAATCTTATACATGTATTATATATATAGGTTATGCCCAATTTTATGTAGAGGTCATGCCCAATTTTATGTAAAATGTATGCATAATTTTATATACAATTTATTTGATATATATTTTTTGAAAAGTTTTAAATGTATGTTGAAGCTCGAGCTTGACTCGAAGCTAGGCTCGAACTTGGTTAATATATTTGGGCTCGAGGTCGAAAACAATTTTAGGCCCGAGAAGAGGCTCAACTCGAAGCTCGACTTGAAATATTTAAATAAAGCTCGGCTCGAACATAGGCAGGTTCGGGCTCGACTCGGCTCGATGGCACCCTTAGTTGCCTCTGTTGTGTTTCCTTTTTTTCCCTTTCTAACTCCTCCCTCGTCATCTGTCTCATCTCCCCACTAATTCTTGCTTCGGCAGATTTGGAACTACGGATGATGGAATCTCTTGATCATGCGACATGATTATAAATCTATAAACAAGGTTAAAATAACATGCAATAGAGAATGGGTCAAGTATTCATTTTTTTAACTGATTTGACTGACTGAGTTGACCCGGTCCAAGTTGCCCAGGAAGTACTCTCTTTTTTTTTTTTACCCGAGTTGACCCGGTCTGAGTTGGCCTGGGTTGACTCGGTTCAGTAGCCTTGGTCTGGCGCGAAACTCAGCTCACTGAGTTAAAGAGACGCAACCCGGTGCTGATTAAAATTTTCCTAACTTAGGAAAAATTTTAATCGCCATCCTTCTTCCTTCAGCCGATCCCAAACAGTATGGGCATCGCTAAGTTAGGAAACATTTTAATCGGCAACCTCCTTCCTTCTGCCAATCCCGAATAGTGTGGCATTGGTGAGTTCGGGAAATCTGTCGACAGCTGATCCTTCCCTCACGGCACCGAATATGGCGGGCGATGGTAGTCTTTTTTTTTCTCACAACACCAAACATAGCGGTATTCTCTTCCCCATGCCACCGAACAGAGCGTAAGACGGTCTTCGTCTTCCTTAGGGCACCGAGACCACAACTGAAGATTAGCGACGGCAACCAGTGATTTTTCGAGGATAAAGAAACGCCTGATTTGCTTTTCCGAAAGCTCAGTGATAATCCGACGGGCATAGAGGTCGTAAAAAATTTTTTTTTTTTTTCCTTTGTCTTCTTTGGCAATGGCGCCGAACAGTGACGACATCAAGAAGGCTTCTCCTTCTTCGGCAACGACACGAACAGAGACACAAAACTCCTTCCCATACTCTGAACAGAGAAGTCCTTCGCAAACCTCAACAACAATGTTTCTCTCTCTTTTTTTTTCTTCGGCATCGGCGTAGAAGAACCTCCTTCTTCGGCGATGGTATGAACAGAGAAACAATCATTCATTTTTTTTCTTTTTTTTTCTCCTCTTCCTTCTCGGCCAAATCAATCGTTCTTCTTCTTCTTTTTGGTTTTTTTTTTCTCCTCCTCGGCAACGAATAAAAGAGTTGTTCTTCTTTTTTTTTGGAATTATTTTTTCTCCTTGACTGCAACAGCTAAATCAGTCGCTTCCCATCTTTTTTTAAAAAAAAAAAAATTTCAAAATTTTTTTTTTTTGTCAAACAAGAAAGATAAATAAAAAAAGGATAGGCAAACTTGATGAACCAAAGCTCTGATACCAACTGATGTGAACCACGTCAACCTGTGACGAAACCTGATACCAAATCTGGTAATCATCTGCAAGACCTTTCAAGTTTGATGGAAAACCGGGACCTGTTGCTTAGCAAAACAAGAACCTTCTTTGCTGAAGATTCCACAAACGGGGATGGAAATCCTTTTGATAACTCGATTGAACGCCACAAGGAAAATCCCTGATAAGTTCAAAATGTTCCTTTAAGAACTCAAGAAGAATAATCTCTCAATTATGAATAAAATCAAAGGTCTTTAATCCATTTACAAGCCCTCTATTTATAATGGAGGACGTGGTAGAATCTAGATAGAATAAGCCCTTTCCTTATTACAGTCAATTAAAGAAAACTACTTACGGTAACTTGATGTAAATAGAATCCTAATATTATGCAAACGAGATCTTCCAAGATATGTTGCCAACTCATGGATATCCTTGTGGATCCCACAAGATCTTCTAACCACCTGCCCTTCTAGGATAGATTGCCAACTCGTGGTTATCTTTGTGGGTCCCATGCAATCTCATGGTGGGTCCCACTAGCTTGTGCCTCTGTGGTCAGTCCCACATTGTAGTAGAGTAAATCATGCCCATGTCTTCATGGTGGGTTCCACAATATCACAGTAAAACCAACCTATGTTGGTGGGTCCCACTAACTTGTGACTCCATGGGGGGTCCCACAATATAAGACTGTAAAACCAACCTTTGTTCGCATAAGGTGGGATATTTACCAGACCAAACAACCCACTTTTTGCCTATTTACAAAAAAGTGGACCTAACAATCATAGATCATCATAAAGGTTTTGATTGATTAATGATGTGTAACGGCTATAATTTTTGTTAGAAATGACTTATGGTTTGGGAGTCAACACTCATTTAAAAATGCCTCACCCCCCTTTTTCCAATAATTTTCTTCACTTACATTTTATTATAGTTTTTAATTTTTTGCATGCATAAAATCTAATATTTTCATTTTGTTGTGATGTATTTGCCTTAAGTTTTTCTTTACGAAACAAATGGGAGAGTGAAAGCACATATTTGGATTTGAAAAACAAATTTAACGTCCAAAATGGAAATGCACAAATGTTGAGAGAGATAATTCCAAAAAGTATTTGTGATTTTTAAGAATTGTAAACTCTTTTAGTTTTTTATATATTAGGTTTTGCAATCATCGGAAAAAGTGAAGCGAGGCATTTTTAACTGAGTGTTGACTCCCAAACCATAAGTCATTTCTAAGAAAAATTATAGCCGTTACACATCATTAATCGATCAAAACATTTACGATGAGCTATGATTGTTAGGTCCTCTTTTTGTAAATAGGCAAAAACTGGGTTGTTTGGCACTGGTAAATATCCCACCGCATGTTAACTTGAGAATTTAATTTTTTCTACTCGTTGAATTTTTCAGATCATAAGGTCATTTGCATTTTCAACGTATTTCAGGCATGCATATCCATATTTAAAACATGTTAGGATCAATTAGAAATCGCTTTCTTATAAAATTCCACATAGCTATTAGGGTTTGTACTAGTGGAATTTCCCAAACGTGGATAACAAAACTTTGGTGTTCATTTTTAGTGCATGAAATAATTTTCTTCACTTACATTTATTATACTTTTCAATTTTTTGCATACATAAACTCTAAAATTTTCATTTTGTTGTGATCTATTTGCCTTATCTTTTTGTTTACGAGAAAAATGGGAGAGTGAAAACTCAAGTTTGGATTTTAAAAAAAACTGAACATCCAAAATGGAAATGTACAAATGCTGAGAGAGATAATTCCAAAAAGTATTTGTGATTTTTAAGGATTTTAAACTCTTTTAATTTTTTATATATTAGGATTTGCAATCATCAGAAAAGGAGGGGGGGGGGGGGGGGTGCGAATCATTTTTAACTGAGTGTTGTCTCCCAAACCATAAGTCATTTCTAACAAAAATTATAGCCATTACACATTATTAATCGATCAAAACATTTACGATGATCTATGATTGTTAGGTCCTCTTTTTTTAAATAGGCAAAAACTGGGTTGTTTGGCTCTAGTAAGCATCCCACCGTACGTTTACTTGAGAATTTAATTTTTTTTACTCCTTCAAATTTTTGGATCATTAGGTCATTATCATCTTCAACTTGTTTTAGGCATGCATATAAATATTTAAAACATGTTAGGATCAATTAGAAATCTCTTTCTTACAAAATTCCACCAAGTTATTACGGGTTGTACTAGTGGAATTTCCCAAACATGAATAACAAAACTTTGGTGTTCTTTTTTAGTTCGTGAAATAATTTTCTTCACTTACATTAATTATAGTTTTCAATTTTTTGCATACATAAACTTTAAAATTTTCATTTTGTTGTGATCTATTTGCCTTATCTTTTGGTTTATGAGAAACTTGGGAGACTCAAAACTAAAGTTTGGATTTGAAAAAAATTGAACATCCAAAATGGAAATGCACAAATGCTGAGAGAAATAATTCCAAAAAGTATCAGTGATTTTTAAATATTGTAAACTCTTTTAGTTTTTTATATATTAGGTTTTGCAATCATCAGAAAAGGGGAGGCGATGCATTTTTAACTGAGTGTTGACTCCCAAACCATATGTCATTTCTAACAAAAATTATAGCCGTTACACATCATTAATCGGTCAAAACATTTACGATGATCTATGGTTGTTAGGAAATAGGCAAAAAGTGGTTTGTTTGGCTCTGGTAAATATCCCACCGCACGTTAACATGAGAATTTAATTTTTTCTACTCCTTGAAATTTTTGGATCATTAGGTCACTTGCATCTTCAACATGTTTCAGGCATGCATATCCATATTTAAAACATGTTAGGATAAATTATAAATCTCTTTCTTATAAATTTCCACCAAGCTATTAGGGGTTGTAATAGTGGAATTTCCCAAACATGGATAACAAAAATTTGATGTTCATTTTTTTGAGTGAAATAATTTTCTTCACTTATATTTTATTATAGTTTTCAATTTATACATAAACTCTAAAATTTTCATTTTGTTGTGATGTATTAACCTACTTTTAAAGTGAAAAACAAATGCTTATTAAATTTTAAATTCTCAATGGAACATGTAGTGGGATATTTACTCGACTCAAACAAGCAATATTTTGCCCATTTAAAAAAGTTGACCTAACTTTTTTTTTAATATGAGGTTTTGCAATCATTGGAAAAGGAGGAGGAGGAGGGGGGTGGGGGGGGAGGGGGGGAGCTTGGGTGTGGAGGCATTTGGAATTTCAAAAACATGGATAACAAAACTTTGGTGTTCATGTTTTGTGCATGAAAGAATTTTCTTCACTTACATTTTGTTATAGTTTTCAATTTTTTGCATACATAAAATCTAAAATGTTCATTTTGTTGTGATGTATTCGCCTTATGTTTTTTATTACGAGAAAATTGGGAGGGTGAAAACTCAAGTTTGGATTTGAAAAAAAAATTTAACCTCCAAAATGGAAATGTACAAATGCTGAGAGAGATAATTCCAATAAGTATCTGTGATTTTTATGGATTGTAAACTCTTTTAGTCTTTTATATATAAGGTTTTGCAATCATTGGAAAAGGAGAAGTGAGGCATTTTTAACTAAGTGTTGACTCCCAAAGCATAAGTCATTTCTAACAAAAAATTTTGCCCTTACACATCATTAATCGATCAAAATACTTATGATGATCTATGATTGTTAGGTCCTCAATTTTTTAAAAAGGCAACAACTGGGTTGTTTGGCACTGGTAAATATCACACCACACGTTAACTTGAGAATTTAATTTTTTGTACGCCTTGAAATTTTTGGATCATTAGTGAAAACTCAAGTTTGGATTTGAAAAAAAATTGAACAACCAAAAAGGAAATGCAAAAATTCCGAGAGTGATATTTCCAGAAAGTATCTGTGATTTTTAATGTTTTTAAACTCTTTTAGTTTTTTATATATTAGGTTTTGCAATAATCGGTAAAGGGGGGGGGGGGGGGGGGGGGGGGGGGGAGGCATTTTAACTGACTGTAGACTCCCAAACCATAAGTCATTTCTAACAAAAATTATAGTCGTTAGACATCATTAATCGATCAAAAGTCGATCTATATTTGTTAGGTCCGCTTATTGTAAATGTTGAATTTATCGAAAAGTGAAATACTTCATTGACTTCAATAACTTATTGTAATTAGAGTACTTGAACCTCTATTTATAATAGAAGAAGATAGTAGAGTCCAATTACAATAAAACTACCCTTGTCCCAATTACACCCAAACTCTAACACTTAAGGTAAGTCCTAACAGAATTAGGTAACTCAATATTGATAAAAGACAAATATAACTTAAACTAAAACTCTTCTTGGTCGTGACCTTAAGGTAAAGATACTTTTGTGAGTCCTTCTTGATCTTCCAACTGATATGATAAGGATGCATGCTGTTGGTAATCCTTGTGGGTCCTACTTCTTATGGGCTTGGGCCCATCTTGTGGGAAATCCTTGGTCATGTGGCCCATCTTATAATAATCTAACATATGTGGGCCTTCCTTGGTTGTTTGTGCTTGATCTTATCTTCCAGCACTCCCCCTCAATTGGGGGTGAGATAATAACATGAACTCCTAGCTTGCTGCAAATGATGTAAAAAATATTTTTTTATAAAATGTCACATCTTCCAATATGCCTTCATCTTTCAACATTCCCCCTCACACTGT
This sequence comes from Aristolochia californica, assembly GCF_029961685.1. Classification (NCBI taxonomy): domain Eukaryota; kingdom Viridiplantae; phylum Streptophyta; class Magnoliopsida; order Piperales; family Aristolochiaceae; genus Aristolochia; species Aristolochia californica. The sequence continues at coordinate 9,352,472 of NW_027181826.1, read as the reverse complement.
TGCGCCCTTCAATGAGGCCCTGCGGCATTGTAATTGAGAGTAAAAATCACTCCTAGCCGGTAAGCAATTGCTTCATACTCCAGTCTTAATGTCGGATGTAGGGCACACTCCATTGCTATCGGTAGTGTGTCTATCGGCATTGCTCTGAAGAGTCCACCACCGTGATCCTTCGCAGGACAACGAATCTCAAGTGGTAGGAGACATAAAAGCAATTACGGGGGGGGGGGGGGGGGGATAATGAAGATGTAATCATAAGTTCCTCCATCATGGACTTTGAACCACAAATAATATTCATCTTTTTGATTGGGATGAAGTTCCTCCGTCCTGGACTCCCAACCACCAACAATTTTCATCTTTTTAACGGGGATGAAGTTCCTTCGTCATGGACTTCCAACCACAAATAATTTTCATATTTTTGACGGGGATGAAGTTCCTCTGTTGTGGACTCCCAACCACAAAAAAAATTGATCTTTTTGACAGGGTCAAATAAATGATGACATGAGGCCTCCTCTTATTCAATAATAATGTCCCCAAAGAGACATAATATCTGCAACCGAATATAACACGACAATCTTCCAACACTTATAACACGAACCAGATAGTAAATTTTGTCAAAGAACTATGAAATAATCCAATATAAATTTTTTTTCTTTGATGCACAAGCTTCATCTTTTGTGCTCCCTCTTTCTTGAATATTTTGGTCACATAAACTTATCCACAACATAAGGAATAAAATACCTCTTTCTTGTTCTTGTTTTACTTCTCCCCCTCAAGCTTGGAGGTAATGGCAATGATCCCAACTTGAACAAAATATCATAGATGTAGCAATAAACCCAAATAACAGAGATTTATAAATAAGCCCTCAAACCAGGGAGAAGTGAGATATTTTCCTGATCAACTCATAAAGTAACGCAACACAATTGGCATAAATTCGGATTTTTCAATACAACACAATACCAGCATGACCTTTGATTCTTCCAATTCAAATATATCTTTCAATATAGATCGGATTGACATGAAATTTTTTCCTTATGAAGTTAGACTTAAATAAATTCTATCCTAATATAACATCTCTTCATAAAATATAATTATCAGAAGATAAATAATCTGATAGGTTTCGGTCTTTGTCATCTGGCCGAACTAAGTTCCGTTTCTCTTGTTTTTCCAGAATGACCATTGACTCTTCCAAGATAAATATCTCCTTATAAAAATATCATGCCAAGAATTGGTTGAATAGGTAAGAAAATAGACTTACATATATTTCTCTAGATATATAATTATCCTTATAAAGTCTCTTTCTTGATAGCTTAAAATACCTCGGAAGTTGAGGCTTTCTACTGCCGATCGAACCTCTTTTTGAATCTGACCTTTGCTGCTTCAAATATCGATTTCTCTTTGTACATAACTCAGATAAAAAATAGGTTGAATAGGTAAAAGAATAGACTTACCAATTTTTCTTTTGATATCTATTTCTCCATATAAAGTCTACCTCTTGATTGCAAAAAAATGCCTGTGAATCTGAAGATTTCTACTACAGCTCGAACCATTTTTTGCAATCTGACCTTCACTCATAAAAATATCGATATCCCTCTGTAGATAACTTCTATTAGAACAAATAGGTTTTATTTGGAAATTAGACTCAAATATATTTCCGTAAATATATAATTTCCAATATGAAAAACTACGTAGAGAGGAAAAAATGCAAAGAAATCTACGGGTGTAGGGACTTAAAAAAATAACTACGAACCCTAGACCTAGCGTTTAGGGTTTAGAGAAAAGGATCACATTAACTCTGTGAGTTGACCAAGTCAACTCATAGAACCTGCTCTGATACCATGTTGAATTTATGGAAAAGTGAAAGACTTCATTGACTGTAATCAGAGTACATGAACCTCTATTTATAATAGAGGAAGGTAGTAGAGTCCAATTACAATAAAACTACCCTTGTCCCAAGTACACCCAAACTCTAACACTTAAGGTAAGTCCTCACATAATTAGGTAACTCAATATTGATAAAAGACACATATAACTTAAACCAAAACTCTTCTGGGTCGTGACCCAAAGATAATGATACTTTTGCAAGTACTTCTTGATCTTCCAACTGATGTGATAAGGTTGTCAACTCTTGGTAATCATTGTGGGTCCTACTTCTTATGGGTTTGGGCCCATCTTGTGGGTCTTCCTTGGTCATGTGGCCCATCTTATAATAATCTTACATATGTGGGCCTTCCTTGGTCGTTTGGGCTTGATCTTATCTTCCGACAGTAAATAGGCAAAAATTGGGGTGTTTGGCTTTGGTAAATATCCCACTACAAGTTAACATGAGAATTTAATTTTTTCTACTCCTTGAAAACTTTGGATCATTAGGTCATTTACATCTTCAACATGTTTCAGGCATGCATATCCACATTTAAAACATGTTAGGATCAATTAGAAATCGCTTTCTGATAAAATTCCACCAAGCAATTAGGCATAGTACTAGTGGAATTTCCAAAACATGGAAAACAAAAGTTTGGTGTTCATTTTTAGTGTGTGAAATAATTTTATTCCCTTACATTTATTATATTTTACAATTTTTTTCATACATAAACTCTAAAATTTTCATTTTTTTGTGATCTTTTTGTTTACGAAAAAAATGGAGAATGAAAACTCAAGTTTGGATTTGAAAAAAAATTGAACACGCAAAATGGAAATGCACAAATACTGAGAGAGATAATTCCAACAAGTATCTATGATTTTTTAAGGATTGTAAACACTTTTAGTTTTTTGTATATTAAGTTTTGCAATCATCGAAAAAGGGTGGGCGAGGCATTTTTAACTGAGTGTTGACTCCCAAACCATAAGTCATTTCTAAAAAAAATTATAGCTATTGCACATCATTAATTGATCAAAACAATTACGATGATCTATGATTTATAGTTCCGCATTTTGTAAATAGGCAAAAAGTGGGTTGTTTTGCTCTGGTAAATATCCCATGAACGTTAACTTGAGAATTTAATTTTTTTTACTCGAAATTTTTGGATCATTAAGTCATTTGCATCTTCAACATGTTTCAGGCATGCATATCCATATTTAAAACATATTAGGATCAATTAGAAATCTCTTTCTTATAAAATTTCACAAGCTATTAGAGATTGTACTAGTGGAATTTCCCAAACATGGATAACAAAACTTTGGTGTTCATTTTTAGTGCGTGAAATATTTTTCTTCACTTATATTTATTATATTTTTCAATTTTTTGCATACTTAAACTCTAAAATTTTATTTTTTTTGTGATCTATTTGCCTTATCTTTTTTTTTTACGAGAAAAATGGGAGAGTGAAAAGTCAAGTTTGGATTTTTTTTAAAAATGAACATCCAAAGTGGAAATGTAAAAATGCTGAGAGAGATAATTCCAAAAAAGTATCTATGATTTTTAAGGATTGTAAACTATTTTATTTTTTTATATATTAGGTTTTGCAATCATCAGAAAAGGGGGGTGAGGCATTTTTAACTGAGTGTTGTCTCCCAAACCATAAGTCATTTCTAACAAAAATTATAGCCATTACACATCATTAATCCATCAAAACATTTACGATGATCTACGATTGTTAGGTCCACTTTTTGTAAATAGGCAAAAAGTGGGTTGTTTGGCTCTGGTAAATAACCCACCACACGTTAACTTGAGAATTTAATTTTTTCTACTCCTTGAAATTTTTGTATCATTAGATCATTTGCATCTTCAACATGTTTCTGGCATCCATCTCCATATTTAAAATATGTTAGGATCAATTAGAAATCTCTTTGTTATAAAATTCCACTGTGCTATTAGAGGTTGTACTAGTAGAATTTCCCAAACATGGATAACAAAACTTTGGCATTCATTTTTAGTGTGTGAAATATTTTTCTTCACTTATATTTATTATATTTTTCAAACTTTTACATAAATAAACTCTAATATTTTGATTTTGTTGTGATCTATTTGCCTTATCTTTTTGTTTATGAGAAAAATGGGCGAGTGAAAACTCAAGTTTGGATTTGAAACAAAATTGAACAACCAAAATGGAAATGCCCAAATGGTGAGAGAGATAATTACAAAAAGTATTTGTGATTTTTAAGGATTGTAAACTCTTTTAGTTTTTTATATATTAGTTTTTGAAATCATCGAAAAAGGGGGGGTGAGGCATTTTTAACTGTGTGTTGACTCTGTTGAATTGATGGAAAAGTGAAATACTTCATTGACATCAATAACTTGTTGTAATTAGAGTAAATGAACCTCTATTTAAAGTAGAGGAAGGTAGTAGAGTCCAATTACAATAAAACTACCCTTGTCCCAATTACACCCAAACTCTTACACTTAAGGTAAGTCCTAACATAATTAGGTAACTCAATATTGATAAAAGACAAATATAACTTAAACTAACACTCTTCTTGGTCGTGACCCTAAGATAAAGATTTTTTTGTCAGTCCTTCTTGATCTTGTAACTGATGTGATAATGATGCCAACTCATGGTAATCATTGTGGGTCCTACTTCTATGGGCTTGGGCCCATCTTGTGGGAAATCCTTGGTCATGTGGCCCATCTTATAATAATCTTACAGATGTGGGCCTTCCTTGGTCGTTTGGGCATGATCTTATCTTCCAACACTCCCCCTCAAGCTGGGGGTGAGAGAACAACATGAACTCTCAACTTGCTACAAATGTTGTAAAAAATATTTTTGTATAAAATGGCACATCTTCCAATATGCCTTCATTTTCCAACATTCCCCCTCACACTGTTGCATCTATCCATAAGGCCCTGTGGCATTGTAAGTGAGAGTAAAAATCACTCCTAGCTGGTAAGCCATTTCTTCATACTCCAGTCTTAATGTTGATGTAGGAAAGACTCCATTGCTATCGGTAGTGTGTCTCTTGGCATTACTCTGAAGTGTCCACCTCTGTGTCCCTCCACAGGACAACGAATCTCTAGTGGTAGGAGACATAAAAGCAATTACAGGGGGGGGGGGGGGGGGGGGGGGGGGGGGGGGGGTGGGGGAGATAACATAGATGTAATCATAAGTTCCTCCGTCATGGACTTCCAACCACAAATAATTTTGATCTTTTTGACGGGGATGAAGTTCCTCCATCGTGGACTCCCAACCACAAACAATTTTGATCTTTTTGACGGGGTAAAATAAATGATGACATGAGGCTACCTCTTATTCATTAATAATGTCCCCAAAGAGACATAATAGCTGCAGCCGAATATAACACGACCATCTTCCAACACATATAACACGAACCAAATAGTAAACTTTGTCAAAGAACCCATGAAATAATCCGATATAAAAGTTTCTTCTTTGATGCACAAGCTTCATCTATTTTACTCCCCCTTTCTTGAATATTTTTGTCTCATAAACTTATACACAACATAAGGAATAAAATACCTCTTTCTTGTTCTTCTTCTACTTCTCCCCCTCAAACTGAGAGGTATTGGCAATTATACCAGCTTGAACCAAATATCATAGATGTAGCAATAAACCCAAATAACAGAGATTTATAAATTAGCTATCAAACCAGAGAGAAGTGAGATATTTTCCTTATCAACTCAAAAAGTGACGCAAAACAATTGGCATAAATTCGGATTTTTCAATACAATAGAATACCAACATGACCTTTGATTCTTCCAATTCGAATATATCTTTCAATATAGATCAGATTAACATGAAATATTTTCCTTCTGAAAGTAGACTTAAATCAATTTCATCCAAGTATAACCTATCTTCATAAAATATAATTATCAGAAGATAAATAATCTGATAGGTTTCGGACTCTGTCATCTGGCCGAACTAAGTTCTGTTTCTCTTGTTTTTCCAGAATGACCATTGACTCTTCCAAGATCAATATCACCTTATAAAAAAATCATACCAAGAATTGGTTGAATAGGTCAGAAAATAGACTTACATACCTTTCTCTTGATATATAATTATCCATATAAATTCTCTTTTTTGATAGCTTAAAATACCTCGGAAGTTGAGGCATTCTGCTGCCGCTCGAACCTCTTTTTGAATCTGACCTTTGCTGCTTCAAATATCGATTTCTCTTTGTACATAACTCAGATAAAAAGTTGGTTGAATAGGTAAAAGAATAGACTTATAGATATTTCATATGATATATATTTATGCATATAAAGTCTAGTTCATGATAGCAAAAAATATATCAGAATCTGAAGATTGTTGCTGCTGCTCGAACCTTTTTTCAATTTGTCCTTCTCTTATTCAAATATTGATAAGTCTTTGTATATACCTCCGATTGGAAGAAATTGTTATTATTTGGAAATTAGACTCAAATATATTTCCTTCAATATATAATTTGAAATATTGAAAACTCCGTATGGAGGTAAAACACGTAAAGGAATCTACTAGTGTAGTAACTGAAAAAAATAACTACGAACCTAGACCAAGGTTTTAGGGTTTAGAGAAAAGGATCACATTACCTCCGTGAGTTGACCAAGTCAACTCACAGAACCTGCTCTGATACCAAGTTGAACTTATGGAAAAGTGAAATACTTCATTTACATAAATAACTTTTTGTAATTAGAGTATTTCATTGTGCATTTCAATTTTGGATGTTCAAATTGTTTTCAAATCCAAACTTGAGTTTTCACTCTCCCATTTTCTCGTAAACAAAAAGATAAGACAAATAGATCACATCAAAATTAAAATTTTAGAGTTTATTTATGGAAAAAATTGAAAACAATAATAAATTTAAGTGAAGAAAATTATTTCCCGCACTAAAAATGAACACCAAAGTTTTGTTATCCATGTTTGGGAAATTCCACTAGTACAACCCCTAATAGCTTGGTGGAATTTTATAAGAAATAGATTTTTAATTGATCCTAACATGTTTTAAATATGGATATGCATGCCTGAAACATGTTGAAGATACAAATGACCTAATGATCCAAAAATTTCAAGGAGTAGAAAAAATAAAATTCTCAAGTAAAGGTGCGGTGGGATATTTACCAAAGCCAAACAACCCACTTTTTGCCTATTAACAAAAAGCGGACCTAACAATGATAGATCATCGTAAATGTTTTGATCGATTAATGAAGTGTAACGACTATAATTTTTGTTAGAAATGACTTATGGTTTGGGAGTCAACACTCAGTTAAAACTACCTCACCCCATCTTTTTCGATGATTGCAAAACCTAATATATAAAAAACTAAAAGAGTTTAAAATCCTTAAAAATCACAGATACTTTTTGGCCTTATCCCCTCTAAGCATTTGTGCATTTCCATTTTGGATGTTCAATTTTTTTTCAAATCCACACTTGAGTTTTCACTCTCCCATTTTTCTCGTAAACAAAAAGAAAAGGCAAATAGATCGTAACCAAATCAAAATTTTAGAGTTCATGTATGCAAAAAATTGAAAAATATAATAAATGTAACTGAAGAAAAATATTTCACGCACTAAAAATGAACACCAAAGTTTTGTTATCCATGTTTATGAAATTCCATTAGTACAACCCCTAATAGCTTGGTGGAATTTTATAACAAAGAGATTTCTAATTGATCCTAACATGTTTTAAATATTGATATTCATGCCTGAAACATGTTGAAGATACAAATGACCTAATGATCCAAAAATTTCAAGGAGTAGAAAAAATAAATTTCTCAAGTAAAGGTGTGGTGGGATATTTACCAGAGCCAAACAACCCGCTGTTTGCCAATTAAAAAGAAGCGGACCTAACAATCAAAGATCACCATAAATGTTTTGATGGATTAATGATGTGTAATGGGTATAATTTTTGTTAGAAATGACTGATGGTTTTGGAGTCAACACTCAGTTAAAAATGCCTCACTGCCCTTTTTCGATGATTGCAAAACCTAATATATAAAAAACTAAAAGAGTTTACAATCCATTAAAATCATAGATACTTTTTGTAATTATCTCTCTCAACATTTTTGCATTTTTATTTTGGATGTTCAATTTTTTTTCAAATCCAAACTTGAGTTTTCACTCTCCCATTGTTCTCGTAAACAAAATGATAACGCAAATAGATCACAAAAAAATGAAAATTTTAGAGATTATGTATACAAAAAATTGAAAACTATAATAAATTTAAGTGAAGAAAATTATTTTACGCACTAAAAATGAACACCAAAGTTTTTTTATCCATGTTTGGGAAATTCCTCTAGTACAACCCCTAATTGGTTGGAGGAATTTTATAAGAAAGAAATTTCTAATTGATCCTAACATGTCTTAAATATGGATTTGCATGCCTCAAAACATGTTGAAGATGCAAATGACCTAATGATCCAAAAATTTCTAGGAGTAGAAAAATAAAATTCTCAAGTTAACGTGCGGTGGGATATTTACCAGAGCCAAACAACCCACTTTTTGCCTATTTACAAAAAGCGGACCTAACAATCATAGATCATCGTAAATGTATTGATCGATTAATGATGTTTAATGGCTATAATTTTGTTTAGAAATGACTTATGGTTTGGGAGTCAACACTCAGTTAAAAATGCCTCACCCCCTCTTCTTTGATGATTGCAAAACCTAATATATAAAAACTAAAAGAGTTTACAATCTTTAAAAATCACATATACTTTTTGGAATTATCCCTCTCAGCATTTGTCAATTTCCATTTTTGATGATCAATTTTTTTTCAAATCCAAACTTGAGTTTTGACTCTCCCATTTTTCTCGTAACCAAAAAGATAAGGCAAAGCATTCACAAGAAAAAGAAAATTTTAGAGTTTATGTATGTTAAAAATTGAAAACTATAATAAATGTAAGTGAAGAAAATTATTTCACGCACTAAAAAGGAACACCAAAGTTTTGTTATCCATCTTGGAGAAATTCCACTAGTTCAACCCCTAAGAGCTCCGTGGAATTTTATAAGAAAGAGATTTTGAATTGATCCTAACATGTTTTAAATATGGATATGCATGTCTGAACCATGTTGAAGATGCAAATGACCTAATGATCCAAAAATTTGAAGGAGTAAAAAAAATTAAATTCTCAAGTTAAGGTGCGGTGGGATATTTACCAGAGCCAAACAACCCATTTTTTGCCTATTTACAAAAAGCGGACCTAACAATCATAGATCATCGTAAATGTTTTGATGAATTAATGATGTCTAACGGCTATAATTTTTGTTAGAAATGATTGATGGTTCGGGAGTCAACACTCAGTTGAAAATGCCTCGCCCCCTCTTTTCTGATGATTGCAAAACCTAATATATAAAAAACTAAAAGAGTTTACAATCCTTAAAAATCACAGATACTTTTTGGAATTATCTCTCTCAGAATTTGTGCATTTCCATTTTGGATGTTCAATTTTTTTCAAATACAAACTTGAGTTTTCACTCTCACATTTTTCTCGTAAACAAAAAGATAAGGCAAATAGGTCACAACGAAATGAAAATTTTAGTGTTTATGTATGTAAAAAATTGACAACTATAATAAATTTAAGTGAAGAAAATTATTTCATGCACTAGAAATGAACACCAAAGTTTTGTTATCCATGTTTGGGCAATTCCACTAGTACAACCCCTAATAGCTTGGAGGAATTTTACAAGAAAGAGATTTCTAATTGATCCTAACATGTTTTAAATATGGATATGAATGCCTGAAACATGTTGAAGAGACAAATGACCTAATGATCCAAAAATTTTAAGTAGTAGAAAAAATTAAATTCTCAAGTTAACGTGGGGTGGGATATTTACCAGAGCTAAACAACCCACTTTTTGCCTATTTACAAAAAGCGAACCTAACAATCATAGATCATCGTAAATATTTTGATGGACTAATGATGTGTAACGACTATAATTTTTGTAAGAAATGATTGATGGTATGGAAGACAATACTCAGTTAAAAATGCCTCGCTCCCCCTGTTTCGATGATTGAAAAATGTAATATATAAAAAACTAAAACAATTTACAAACCTTAAAAATCACAGATACTTTTTGGAATTATCTCTCTTAGATTTTGTGCATTTCCATTTTGTATGTTCAATTTTTTTTCATATCCAAACTTGAGTTTTCACTCTCCCATTTTTTTCGTAAACAAAAAGATAAGGAAAATATATCACAATGATATGAAAATTTTAGAGTTTATGTATGTAAAAAATTGAAAACTATTATAAATATAAGTGAAGAAAATTATTTCACGCACTAAAAATGAACACCAAAGTTTTGTTATCCATGTTTTGGAAATTCCACATGTATAACCCCTAATAGCTTGGAGGAATTTTATAAGAAAAAAATTTCTAATTGATCCTAACATGTTTTAAATATGGATATGCATGGCCGAAACATGTTGAAGATGCAAATGACCTAAGGATCCAAAATTTTCAAGGAGTAGAAAAAATTAAATTCTCAAGTTAACGTGCGGTGGGATATTTACCATAGCCAAATAACCCACTTTTTGCCTATTCACAAAAGGGGATGTAACAATCATATATCATCGTAAATTTTTTGATCGATTAAATTGTGTAATGGCTATAATGTTTGTTAGAAATGGCTTTTGGTTTGGGAGACAACACTAAGTTGTAAATGCCTCGCACCCCGCTTTTTCGATGATTGCAAAACATAATATATAAAAAACTAAAAGAGTTTCCAATCATTAAAAATCAAAGATACTTTTTGGAATTATCTCCCTCAGCATTTGTGCATTTCCATTTTGGATGTTCAATTTTTTTCAAAATCCAAACTTGAGTTTTCACTCTCCCATTTTTCTCGTTAACAAAAAATAAGGTACATAGATCAAAATAAAACAAAAAAATGAAAAATATAATAATTACAAGTTAAAAAAATTATTTCATGCTCTAAAAATGAACACCAAAGTTTTGTTATCCATGTTTGGGAAATTACACTATTACAACCTTTAATAGCTTGGTAGAATTTTATAAGAGAGAGATTTCTAATTGATCCTAACATGTTTTAAATATGGATATGCATGCCTGAAACATATTGAAGATGCAAATGACATAATGACCCAAAAATTTCAAGGAGTAGAAAAACTTAAATTCTCAAGTTAACGTGCGGTGGGATATTTAACAGAGTCAAACAACCCACTTTTTGCCTATTTACTTCTAGCGGACCTAACAATCATACATCATCATAAATATTTTGATCGATTACTGATCTGCAACGGCTATAATTTTTGTTCGAAATGATTGATGGTTTGGGAGACAACACAGAGTTAAAAATGCCTCCCCCCCGGCCCTCGAGTTTACAATCCTTAAAAATCACAGATACTTTTTGGAATTATATCTCTCAGCGTTTGTGCATTTCCATTTTGGATGTTCAATTTTTTTTCAAATCCAAACTTGAGTTTTAACTCTCCCATTTTTCTTGTAAACAAAAAGATAAGGCAAATAGATCACAACGATATGAAAATTTTAGAGTTTATGTATTCAAAAATTAAAAACTATAACAAATGTAAGTGAAGAAAATTATTTCATGCACTAAAAATGAAAACCAAAGTTTTGTTATCCATGTTTGGGAAATTCCACCGGTACAACCCCTAATAGCTTGGAGGAATTTTATAAGAAAGAGATTTCTAATTGATCCTAATATGTTTTAAATATGGAAATGCATGCCTGAAACATGTTGAAGATGCAAATGACCTAATGATCCAAAAATTTCAAGTAGAAAAAATTAAATTCTCAAGTTAACTTGCAATGGGATATTTACCAGAGCCAAACAACCCACTTTTTTCCTATTCACAAAAAGCGGACCTAACAATCATAGATCAACGTAAATATTTTGATCGATTAAATTGTATAACGGCTATAATTTTTAATTAGAAATGACTTTTGGTTTGGGAGACAACACTTCAGTTGAATATACCACGCACCCCCCCCCCCCCCCCCCCTCCTTTTTGGATGATTGCAAAACCTAATATATAAAAAACTAAAAGAGTTTACAATCCTTAAAAATCATAGATACTTTTTGGAATTATCACTCTCAGCATTTGTGCATTTCCATTTTGGATGTTCAGTTTTTTTTCAATTCCAAACTTGAATTTTTACTCTCCCATTTTTCTCGTAAACAAAAAGATAAGACAAGTAGACCACAACGATGTGAAAATTTTAGAGTTTATGTATGCAAGAAATTGTAAACTATAATAAATGTAACTGAAGAAAATTACTTCTCGCACTAAAATTGAACACCAAAGTTTTGTTATCCATGTTTGGGAAATTCCACTAGTACAACCCCTAATAGCTTGGAGGAATTTTATAAGGAAGAGATTTCTAATTGATCCTAACATGTTTTAAATATGGATATGCATGTCTGAAACTTGTTGAAGATGCAAATGACCTAATGAACCAAAATAATCAAGTGGTAGAAAAAATTAAATTCTCAAGTTAATGTGTGGTGCTATATTTACCGGAGCAAAACAACCCACTTTTTGCCTATTTAAAGAAAGCGGACCTAACAATCATAGATCACCGTAAATGTTTTGATGGATTAAATTGTGTAACGGCTATAATTTTTGTTAGAAATGAATTTTGGTTTGGGAGATAACACTAAGTTAAAAATGCCTCGCTCCCCCTTTTCTGATGATTGCAAAACTTAATTTATAAATAGCTAAAAGAGTTTACAATCCTTAAAAATCACAGATTCTTTTTGGAATTATCTCTCTCAGAATTTGTGCTTTTCCATTTTGGATGTTCAATTTATTTTTTAATCCAAACTTGAGTTTTCACTCTCCCATGTTTTACGTAAAAAATAGATAAGGCAAATAGATCACAAAAAAATAAAAATTTAAGAATGTATGTATGCAAAAATTGAAAACTATAATAAATGTAAGTGAAGAAAATTATTTCATGCTCTAAAAATGAACACCAAAGTTTTGTTATGCAAGTTTGGGAAATTCCACTAGTACAATCCCTAATAGCTTGGTGGAATTTTATAAGAAATAGATTTCTAATTGATCCTCACATGTTTTAAATATGGATATGCGTGCCTGAAACATGTTGATGATGCAAATGACCTAATGATCCAAAAATTTCAAGGAGTAGAAAAAATTAAATTCTCAAGTTAACATGCGGTGGGATGTATACCAGAGCCCAAACAACCCATTTTTTGCCTATTTACAAAAGGCAGACCTTACAATCATAGATCATCGTAAATGGTTTGATCGATTAATGAGGTGTAACGACAATAATGTTTTTTAGAAATGACTAATGGTTTGGGAGTCAGCACTCAGTTAAAAATGCGTCACACTCCCTTTTGCGATGATTGCAAAATCTAATATATAAAAAGCTAAAAGAGTTTACAGTCTTTAAAAATAACAGATTCATTTTGGAATTATCTCTCTCAGCATTAGTGCAATTCATTTTGGATGTTCAATTTTTTTTCAAATCCGAACTTGAGTTTTCACTCTCCCATTTTTCTAGTAAACAAAACCATAAGGCAAATAGATCACAACCAAATGAAAATTTTAGAGTTTTTGTACGTAAAAAAATGAAAACTATAATAAATGTATGTGAACAAAATTATTTCACGCACAAAAAATGAACACCAAAGTTTTGTTATGTATCTTTGCGAAATTCCACTAGAACAACTCCTAATAGCTTGGTGGAATTTTATAAGAAAAAGATTTTTAATTGATCCTAACATGTTTTAAATAAGGATATGCATGCGTGAAACATGTTGAAGATGCAAATGACCTAATGAACCAAAAATTTCGAGTAGAAAAAATTAAATTCTCAAGTTAACATGGGGTGGGATATTTGTAGGAGCCAAACAACCTACTTTTTGCTTATTTACAAAATGCGGACCTAACAATCATAGATCATCGTTAATGTTTTAATCAATTAAATTATGTAATGGCTATAATTTTTGTTAGATATGACTTTTGGTTGGGAGACAACACTCAGATGAAAATGCCTAGCCCACCCCCCCCCCCCCCCCCCCCCCCCTCCCCCTTTTTCAATGCTATCAAAACCTAATATATAAAAAGCTATAAGAGTTTACAATCCTTAAAAATCATAGATACTTTTTGGAATTATCTCTCTCGGCATTGTTCATTTCCATTTTGGATGTTCAATTTTTTTTACAATCCAAACTTGAGTTTTCACTCTCCCATTTTTCTCGTAAACAAAATGATAAGGCAAATAGATCATAACAACATGTAAATTTTAGAGTTTATGTATGGAAAAAATTTAAAACTATAATAAATCTAAGTGAAGAAAATTATTTCACGCACTAAAAATGAACACCCAAGTTTTTTTATCCATGTTTGTGTAATTCCACTAGTACAACCCCTAATTGCTTGGTGGAATTTTATAAGAAAGAGAATTCTAATTGATCCTAACATGTTTTAAATTTGGATATGCATGCCTGAAACATGTTGAAAATGACCTAATGATCCCAAAATTTCGAGGAGTAGAAAAAATTAAATTCTCAAGTCAACGTGCGGTGGGATATTTATCAGAGCCAAACAACCCACTTTTTGCCTATTCACAAAAAGCGGACTTAACAATCATAGATCATCGTAAATGCTTTGATCAATTAAATTGTGTAATGGCTATAATTTTTGTTAGAAATGACTTTTGGTTTGGGAGACAACACTCAGTTAAAAATGCCTTGCTCCCCATTTTCGAAGAATGCAAACCTATTCTATATAAAACTAAAAGAGTTTACAATCCTTAAAAATAACAGATTCTTTTTTGAATTATTTGTCTCAGCATTAGTGCATTTCATTTTTTGATGTTCAATTTTTTCTTCAAATCCAAACTTGAGTTTTCACTCTCCCATTTTTCTCATAAACAATATGATATGGTAAATAGATCACAACCAAATGAAAATTTTAGAGTTTATGTATGCAAAAAATTGAAAACTATAATAAATGTAAGTGAGGAAAATTATTTCACGCACTAAAAATGAATACCAAAGTTTTGTTATCCATGTTTGGGAAATTCCACTAGTACAACCCCTACTAGCTTGGTGGATTTTTATAAGAAAGAGATTTCTAATTGATCATGACATGTTCTAAATATGGAAATGCATGCCTGAAACATGTTGAAGAAGAAAATGACCTAATGATCCATAAATTTCAAGGAGTAGAAAAAATTAAATTCTCAAGTTAACTTACGGTGGGATATTTACCAGAGCTAAACAACACAGTTTTTTACTTTTTAGAAAAAGCGAACCTAACAATCACACATCATCATAAATGTTTTGATCGATTACTGATGTGTAACGGCTATAATTTTAGTTAGAAATGAGTTTTGGTTTGGGAGACAACACTCAGTTGAAAATGCCTCGCTCCCCATTTCCGAAGAATGCAAAACCTAATATATAAAAAACTGAAAGAGTTTTCAATCCTTAAAAATAATAGTTTCTTTTTTGAATTATCTCTCTCAGCATTAGAGAATTTCTATTTTGGATGTTCAATTTTTTTTCCAATCCAAACTTGAGTTTTCACGCTCCCATTTTTCTCGTAAACAAAATGATAAGGCAAATAGATCACAAGAACATGTAAATTTTAGAGTTTATGTATGCAAAAAAATTAAAATTAAAATAAATCTAAGTGAAGAAAATTATTTCACGCACTAAAAATAAACACCAAAGTTTTGTTATCCATGTTTGTGAAATTCCACTAGTACAACTCCTCATAGCTTGGAGCAATTTTATAAGAAGGAGATTTCTAACTGATCCTAACATGTTTTAAATATGGATATCCATGTCTGAAACGTGTTGAAGATGAAAATGACCTAATGAACCAAAAATTTCATGGAGTTCAAAAAATTAAATTCTATAGATAATGTGCGGTGGGATATTTACCAGAGCCAAACAACCCACTTTTTGCCTTTTCACAAAAAGTGGACCTAAAAATCATAGATCATCGGAAATGCTTTGATCAATTAAATTGTGTAACGGTATAATTTTAGTTAGAGATAACACTCAGTTGAAATTGCCTCGCTCCCCATTTCGGATGAATGTAAAACCTAATATATAAAAAACTAAAAGAGTTTATAGTCCTTAAAAATAACAGATTCTTTTTGGAATTATCTCTCTCAGCATTAGTGCATTTCTATTTTGGATGTTCAATTTTTTTCAAATCCAAACTTGAGTTTGCACTCTCCCATTTTTCTCGTAAACAAAATGATAAGGCAAATAGATCACAACCAAATGAAAATTTTAGAGTTTATGTATGGAAAAAATTGAAAACTATAATAAATGTAAGTGAGGAAAATTATTTCACGCAGAAAAATGAACACCAAAGTTTTGTTATCCTTGTTAGGGAAATTCCACTAGTACAACCCCTTATAACTTGGTGGATTTTTATAGGAAAGAGATTTTCTAATTGATCCAAACATGTTTTAAATATGGATATGAATGTCTGAAACATGCTGAAGATGCAAATGCCAAATGATCTAAACTTGAGTTTTTACACTCCCATTTTTAGTGTGTTCAAAACCAAATGAAAATTTTAGAGTTAATGTATACAAAAAATTGAAAACTATATTAAATGTAAGTGAGGAAAATTATTTTACACTCTAAAAATGAACAACAAAGTTTTGTTATCCATGTTTGGGAAATTCCACTAGTACAACCCCTAATAGGTTGGTGGAATTTTATAAGAAAGATAATTCTAATTGATCCTAACATGTTTTAAATATGGATATGCATGCTTGAAACATGTTGAAGATGCAAATGACCTAATGATCCAAAAATTTCAAAGAGTAGAAAAAATTAAATTCTGAAGTTAACGTGCGGTGGGATATTTACCTGAGCCAAACAACCCACTTTTTGCCTATTCACAAAAAGTGGACCTAACAATCATAGATCATCGTAAATGCTTTGATCAATTAAATTGTGTAATGGCTATAATTTTTGTTAGAACTGACTTCTGGTTTAGGAGACAACACTCAGTTGAAAATGCCTCGTCCCCCCTTTTCCGAAGAATGCTCAACCTAATATATACAAAAATATAAGAGTTTACAATCCATAAAAATCACTGATACTTTTTGGAATTATCTCTCGCAGCAATTGTGCATTTCCAATTTGAATGTTCAATTTTTTTTTAAAACCCGAACATGAGTTTTTACTCCCCCATTTTTCTCGTAAACAAAAAGATATGGCAAATAGATCACAACAAAATAAAAATTTTAGATTTTATGTATGCAAAAAATTGAAAACTATGATAAATGTAAAAATTGAAAACTATGATAAATGTAAGTGAAGAAAATATTTTCACACACTAAAAATGAACACCAAAATTTTGTTCTCCATGTTTGGGAAATTCCACTAGTACAACCCCTAATACCTTGGTGAAATTTTATAAGAAAGAGATTTCTAATTGATCCTAGCAAGTTTTAAATATGGATATGCATGCCTAATACATGTTGAAGAAGCAAATGACCTAATGATCCAAAAATTTGAAGGAGTAGAAAAAATTAAATTCTCAAGTCACCGTGTGTGGGGATATTTACCAGAGCCTAACAACCCAATTTTTTCCTATTTACAAAAACTGAACCAAACAATCATAGATCATCGGAAATGTTTTGATCGATTAATAATGTGTAACGACTATAATTTTTGTTAGAAATGACTTTTGGTTTGGGAGACAACACTCAGTTGAAAATTCCTCACCCCCCCCTTTTCCGAAGATTGCAAAACCTAATATTTAAAAAACTAAGAGAGTTTACAATTCATAAAAATCACTGATACTTTTTAGAATTATCTCACTCAGCATTTGTGCATTTCCATTTTGGATGTTCAATTTTTTTTCAAATCCTAACATGAGTTCTCACTATCCCATTTTTCTCGTAAAAAAAATAGATAAGGCAAATAGAACACAACAAAATGAAAATTTTAGAATTTAGGTATGTAAAAAATTTAAAACTATAACAAATGTAAGTGCAAAAAATTATTTCACGCACTAAAAATGAACACCAAAGTCTTGATATCCATGTTTGCAAAAATCCACTAGTACTACCCCAAATAGCTTGGTGGAATTTATATGAAAGAGATTTCCACATGTTAGTAACGGATATAATTTTTGTTGGAAATGACTTATGGTTTGGGAGTCAACACTGTTAAAAATGCATCATCTCCCCTTTCTCGAAGATTGAAAAACCTAATATATAAAAAACTAAAAGAGTTTACAATCTATAAAAATCATTGATAATTTTTGGAATTATCTCTCTTAGCATTTGTGCATTTCCATTTTGGATGTTCAATTTTTTTTAAAATCCAAACATGAATTTTTATTCTCCCATTTTTTTCGTAAACAAAAAGATAAGGCAAATAGATCACAACAAAAAGAAAATTTTAGAATTTATGTATGCAAAAATTGAAAACTATAATAAATTTAAGTGAAGAAAGTTATTTCACACACTAAAAAAGAACACGAAAGTTTTGTTATCCATGTTTGGGAAATTCCACTATTACAACCCCTAATAAATTGGTGGAATTTTATAAGAAAGAGATTTCTAATTGATCCTAACATGTTTTAAATATGGATATGCATGTCTGAAACATGTTGAAGATGCTAATGACCTAATGATCCAAAAATTTCAAGGAGTAGAAAAAATTTAATTCTCCAGTTAACATGATGTGGGATATTTACCAGAGCCAAATGACTTTTGGTTTGGGAGACAACACTCAGTTAAAAATAACTCCCCCCCCCCCCCCCCCCCCCCCCCCCCCCCCCCCCCTCTTTTCCGAAGATTGAAAAACCTAATATATAAAAAAATAAAAGAGTTAGAATCCATAAAAATCTCTGATACTTTTTGCATTTCCATTTTGGATGTTCAATCTTTTTTTAAAATCCAAACATGGGTTTTCACTCTCCCATTTTTCTCGTAAAATAAAAGATAAGGCAAATAGATCACACCAAAAAGTAAATTTTAGAGTTTATGTATGCAAAAATTTAAAACTATAATAAATATAAGTGTATAAAATTATTTCACGCACTAAAAATGAACACCAAAGTTTTGTTATCCATGTTTGTGAAATACCACTAGTACAACCCCTAATAGCTTGGTGAAATATTACAAGAAAGAGATTTCTAATTGATCCTAAGATGTTTTAAATAAGGATATGCATGCATGAAATATGTTGAAGATGCAAATGACCTAATGATCCAAAAATTTCCAGGAGTAGAAAAAATTAAATTCTCAAGTTAATGTGTGGTGGAATATTTACTAGAGCCAAACAACCCACTTTGTGCCTATTCACAAAAAGCGGACCTAACAATCATAGATCATTGTAAATATTTAGATCAATTAAATTGTGTAACGGCTATAATTTTTTTTACAAATCACTTTTGGTTTGGAGACAACACTCAGTTGAAAATGCCTTGCCCTCCTTTTTTGAAGATTGCAAAATCTAATATATAAAAAACTAAAAGAGTTTACAATCCGTAAAAATCACTGATAGTTTTTGGAATTATCTTTCTCAGCATTTGTGCATTTCCATTTTGGATGTTAATTTTTTTTTAAAATCCAAACATGAGTTTTTACTCTGCCATTTTTCTTGTAAACAAAAAGATATGGCAAATAGATCACAACAGAATGAAAATTTTAGAGTTTATGTATGCAAAAAATTGAAAAGTATAATAAATGTAAGTGGAGAAAATTATTTCACGCACTAAAAATGAACACCAAAGTTTTTTTAACCATGTTTGGGAAATTCCACTAGTTCAACCCCTAATAGCTTGGTGGAATTTTATAAGAAAGAGATTTCTAATTGATCCTAACAAGTTTTAAATATGTAGATGTGTGCCTGAAACATGTTGAAGATGCAAATGACCTAATGATCCAAAAATTTGGAGTATAAAAAAATTAAATTCTCAAGTTAACGTGTGTTGGGATATTTACCAGAGCCTAACAACCCACTTTTTGCTTATTTACAAAAAGCGGACCGAAAAATCATAGATCATCGTAAATGTTTTTCGATGATTACAAAACTTGATATATTAAAAACTAAAAGACTTTACAATCCTTAAAAATCACACAAACTTTTTGGGATTATCACTCTCAGCATTTGTTCATTTCCATGAATTTTCACTATCCATTTTTTCTCGTAAACAAAAAGAAAAGGCAAATAGATCACAACAAAATGAAAATTTAAAAATTTCTGTATGCTAAAATTTAAAATTATAATAAATTTAAATGAAAAAAATCAAGTACTAAAAATGAACACCAATGTATTGTTATCATTGTATGGGAAATTCCACTATTACAACCCCTAATAGTTTGGCGGAATTTTATAAGAAAGAGATTTCTAACTAATCCTAACATGTTTTTAATATTGATATGCATGCCTGAAACATGTTGAAGATGCAAATGACGTAATGATCCAAAAATTTCAAGGAGTATAAAAAATTAAATTCTCAAGTTAACGTGCGGTGGGATATTTACCAGAGCCAAACAACCCAGTTTTTGCCTTTTTACAACAAGCGGACCTAACAATCATACATCATCGTAAATGTTTGATCGATTAATGATGTGTAACGGCTTTAATTTTTGTAAGAAATGACTGATGGTTTGGAAGTCAACACTCAATTAAAAATACCTCGCCCCCCCTTTTTCGATGATTGCAAAACCTAATATATTAAAAACTAAAAGAGTGTACAATCCTTAAAAATCTCAGATACTTTTTGGATTTATATCTCTCAGAATTTTTGCATTTCCATTTTGGATGCTCAATTTTTTTTCAAATCCAAACTTGCGTTTTCACTATCCCATTTTTTTTGTAAACAAAACGATCAGGCAAATAGATCACAACAAAATGAAAATTTTGGAATTTAGGTATGCAAAAAATTTAAAAATATAATAAATTTAAGTGAAGAAAATTATTTCACACACTAAAAATGAACACCAAAGTTTTGTTATCCATGTTTGGGAAATTCCACTATTGCAACCCCTAATAGCTTGGTGGAATTTTATAAGAAAGAGATTTTTAATTGATCCTAACAGTTTTAAATATGGAAATGCATGCCTGAAACATGTTAAAGATGCAAATGACCTAATTATCCAAAATTTTCAAGGAGTAGAAAAGATTAAATCCTTTAGTTAACCTGCGGTGGGATATTTACTAGGGCCAAACAACCCACTTTTTGCCAATTCACAAAAAGCGGACCGAACAATCATAGATCATCGTAAATGTTTTGAGCAATTAAATTGTGTAATGGCAATAATTTTTGTTCGAAATGACTTTTGGTTTGGGAGACAACATTAAATTCAAAATGCCTCAGCCCCCTTTTCTGAAGATTACAAAACCTAATATATTAACTACTAAAAGAGTTTACAATCCATAAAAATCACTAATACTTTCTGGAATTAGTTCTCTCAGCATTTGTGCATTTCCATTTTGGATGTTCAATTTTTTTTTAAAATCCAAACATGAGTTTCCACTCTCCCATTTTTTTCGTAAACAAAAATAAAAGGCAAACATATCACAACAAAAACAAAATGTTAGGATTTTTGTTAGCAAAAAATTGAAAACTATAATAAATATAAGTGAATAAAATTATTTCATGCACTAAAAATAAACACCAAAGTTTTGTTTTCCTTGTTTGTGAAATTCCACTAGAACAACCCCTAATAGCTTGGTGAAATTTTACAAGATAGAGATTTCTAATTGATCCTAAGATGTTTTAAATATGGATATGCATGCCTGAAACATGTTGAAGATTCAAATGACCTAATGATCCAAAAATTTCAAAGAGTAGAAAAAATTAAATTTTCAAGTTAACGAGCGGTGGGATATTTACCAAAACCAAACAACATACTTTTTGCCTATATTCAAAAACCGGACCTAACAACCATAGATCATCCTAAATGTTTTGATCGATTATTGTTGTCTAATGGCTATAATTTTTGTTAGAAATGAATTTTGGTTTGGCAGACAACACTCAGATAAAAGTGCCTTGCCCTCCCTTTTTCGATTATTGCAAAACTTAATTTTTAAAAAGCTAAATGAGTTTACAATCCTTTAAAATCACATATCCTTTTTGGAATTATCTCTCTCAGCATTAGTGCATATCCATTTTGGATGTTCAATTTTTTTTCAAATCCAAACTTGAGTTTTCACCCTCTCATTTTTCTCGTAAAGAAAATGATAAAGCAAATAAATCACAATCAAATTAAAATTTTAGAGTTTATGTATGCTAAAAATTTAAGACTATAATAAATGTAAGTGAAAAAAATTATTTCACGCACTAAAATGAGCACCAAAGTTTTGTTATCCATGTTTGGGAAATTCCACTAGTACAACCCCTAATAGCTCTGTGGAATTTTATAAGAAAGAGATTTCTAATTGATCCTAACATGTTTTAAATATGGATATGCATCCCTGAAACATGTTGAAGATGCAAATGACCTAATGATCCAAAAATTTCAAGGAGTAGAAAAAGTTAAATTCTCAAGTTAACGTGTAGTGGGATATTGACTAGAGCCAAACAACCTACTTTTTGCCAATTTACAAAAAGTGGACCTAACAATCATAGATCATCGTAAATGTTTTGATTGATTAAAGTTTGCAACGGCTATAATTTTTGTTAGAAATGACTTTTGGTTGGGAGACAACACTCAAATAAAAATGCCTCACCCCCCCCCCTTTTTCGATTATTGCAAAATGTAATATATAAAAAGTTAAAACAATTAACAATCCTTAAAAATCACACATACTTTTTGGAATTATCTCTCTCAGCATTTGTGCATTTCCATTTTGGATGTTCAATATTTTTTCAAATCCAAACTTGAGTTTTCACTCTCCCATTTTTCTCGTGAACAAAAAGATAAGGCAAATAGATCACCACAAAATGAAAAATTTGGAATTTAAGTATGCAAAAAATTGAAAACTATAATAAAAATAAGTGAAGAAAATTATTTCACGCACTAAGAATGAACACCAAAGTTTTGTTATGCAAGTTTGGTAAATTCCACTAGTACAACCCCTAATAGATAGGTGGAATTGTATAAGAAAGTGATTTCAAATTGATCCTATGTTTTAAATATGGATATGCATGCCTGAAACATGTTGAAGATGCAAATGACCTAATGATCCAAACATTTCAAGGAGTAGAAAAAATTAAATTTTCAAGTTAACATGCGGTGGGATATTTTCCATAGCCAAAAAGAGAATTTTTTGCCTTTTTACAAAAAGCGGACCTAACAATCATACATCATCGTAAATGTTTTGATCGATTAATGACGTGTAACGGTTATAATCTTTGTTAGAAATGACCGATGGTTTGGGAGTCAACACTCAGTTAAAAATGCCTCACCTCCCCTTTTCTGATGATTGCAAAACATAATATATAAAAATCTTAAAGAGTTTACGATCCTTAAAAATAACAGATTCTTTTTGGAATTATCTCTCTCAACATTTGTGCATTTCAATTTTGCATGTTTAATTTTTTTTGAAATCCAAACTTGAGTTTTCACTCACAGATTTTTCTCGTAAACAAAATGATATGGCAATAGATCACAATCAAATGAAAATTTTAAATGTACTAAAAATTATATCACGTACTAAAAACGAACACCAAAGTTTTGTTATGCATGTTTGTGAAATTCCACTACTACAACCCCTAATAGCTTGGTGGAATTTTATAAGAAAGAGAATTCTAATTGATCCTAACATGTTTTAAATATGGATATGCATGCCTAAAACATGTTCAAAATGCAAATGTCCTAATGATCAAAAGATTTCGAGTAAAAAAAATTAAATTCACAAGTTAATGTGTGGTGGGATATTTACCAGAGTCAAACAACCCACTTTTTGTCTATTCAAAAAAAGTGGACCAAACAATCATAGATCATCGTAAATGCTTTGATCGATTAAATTGTGTAACGGCTATAATTTTTGTTAGAAATGGCTTTTGGTTTTAGAGACAACACTCAGTTGAAAATGCCTCGCCCCCTCTTTTCTGAAGATTGTAAAACCTAATATGTAAAAACTAAAAGAGTCTACAATCCTTAAAAATAATAGATTCTTTTAAGAATTATCACTCTCAGCATTAGTGCATTTCTATTTTGGAAGTTCAATTTTTTTTCAAATCCAAACTTGAGTTTTCTCTTTCCCATTTTTCTCGTAAACAAAATGATAAGGCGAATAGATCATGACCAAATGAAAATATTAGAGTTTATGTATGCAAAAGATTAAAAATAATAATAAATGTAAGTGAAGAAAATTATTTCACATGCTAAAAATGAACACCAAAGTTTAGTTATCCATGTTTGTGAAATTCCTCTAGTACAACCACTAATAGCTTGGTGGAATTTTATAAGAAAGAAAATTCTAATTGATCCTAACATATTTTAAATATGGATATGCTTGCCAGAAACATGTTGAAGAAGCAAATGACCTAATGATCCAAAACTTTCAACGAGTAAAAAAAATTAAATTCTCAAGTTAATGTGCAGTGGGATATATTTACATGAGCCAAACAACCCATTTTTTGCCAATTCAACAAAAGTGGATCTAACAATCATAAATCATCATAAATGCTTTGATCAATTAAATTGTGTAACGGCTATAATTTTGGTTAGAAATGACATTTGGTTCGGAAGACAACACTCAATTGAAAATGCCCCGCCCCCCTTTTTTGAAGATTGCAAAAACTAATATATAAAAAACTAAAAGAGTTTACAATCCTTAAAAATAACAGATTCTTTTATGAATTATCTCTCTCAGCATTAGTGCATTTCTATTTTGGATGTTCAATTTTTTTTCAAATCCAAACTTGAGTTTTCACTCTCCCATTTTTCTAGTAAACAAAAAGATAAAGGCAAACAGATCACAAAAAAAATGAAAATTTATAAATTTATAAATGCAAAAAATTGAAAACTGTAAAAAAAGTTTGTCAAGAAAATTATTTCATGCACTAAAAATGAACACCAAAGTTTTGTTATGCATGTTTGAGAAATTCCACTAGTGCAACCCCTAATAGCTTGGTGAAATTTTATAAGAAAGAGATTTCTAATTGATCCTAACATGTTTTATATATGGATATGCATGCCTGAAACATGTTGAAGATGCAAATGACCTAATGATCCAAAAATTTCAAGGAATAGAAAAAATTAAATTCCCAAAGTTAACCTGCGGTGGGATATTTACCTGAGCCAAACAACCCAGTTTTTGCCTTTTTACATAAAAATGGACCTAACAATCATACATCATCGTAAATGTTTTGATCGATTAATGTTGTGTAACGGCTATATTTTTTGTTAGAAATAACCGATGGTCTGTGAGTCAACACTCAGTTAAAAATGCCTCGCCCCCCTTTTTCAATGATTGGAAAACCTAATATATAAAAAGCTAAAAGAGTTTACAATCCTTAAAAATAACAAATTGTTTTTGGAATTATCACTCTCAGAATTACTGCATTTGCATTTTGGATGTTCAATTTTTTTTAAAATCCAAACTTGAGTTTTTACTCTCCCATTTTTCTCGTAAACAAAATGATAAGGCAAATAGATCACAACCAAATTAAAATTTTAGAGTTTATGTTCGCAAAAAATTGAAAACTATAATAAATGTAAGTGAAGAAAATTATTTCATGCACTAAAACTGAACACAAAAGTTTTGTTATCCCTGTTTTGGAACTTCGACTAGTACAACCCCTAATAGCTTGGTGGAATTTTATAAGAAAGTGATTTCTAATTGATCCTAACATGTTTTAAATATGGATATGCATGTTCAAGAAGTAGAAAAAAATTAAATTCTCATGTTAACGTGTTGTGGGATATTTATTGGAGCCAAACAACCCACTTTTTGCCTATTTACAAAAAGCGGACCTAACAATCATAGATCATTGTAAATGTTTTCATCGATTAAATTGTGTAGCGACTATAATTTTTGTGAGAAATGACTTTTAGTGGGGAGACAACACTCAGATAAAAATATCTCGCCTCCCCGTTTCCGAAGATTGCAAAACCTAATATATAAAACACTAAAAGAGTTTACAATCCTTAAAAATAATAGATGTTCAATTTTTTTTCAAATCCAAACTTCAGTTTTCACTCTCCCATTTTTCTCGTAAAAAAAATGATAAGGGAAATAGATCACAACCAAATGAAAATTTTAGAGTTTATGTATGGAAAAAATTAAAAACAATAATAAATGTAAGTGAAGAAAATTATTTCACGCACTAAAAATGAACACCAAAGTTTTGTTATCCTTGTTTAGGAAATTCAACTAGTACAACCCCCAATTGCCTGGTGGAATTTTATAAGAAAGATATTTTTAATTGATCCTAACATGTTTTAAATATAGATATGCATGCCTGAAACATGTTGAAGATGCAAATGACCTAATGATCCAAAAATTTCAAGGAGAAGAAAAAATTAAATTCTCAAGTTAACTTGCGGTGGGATATTTAATAGTGCCAATCAACCCACTTTGTGCCTATTTACAAAAAGAGGACCCAAAAATTATAGATCATCGTAAATGTTTTGATCGATTAAATTATGTAACGACTATAATTTTTGTTAGAAATGACTTTTGGTTGGGAGACAACACTTAGATAAAAATACCCCCCCCCCCCACCCTTTTTTCGATGATTGCAAAACCTAATATATAAAATGTTGAAAGAGTTTACATTCCTTAAAAATCACAGATACTTTTTGGAACTATCTCTCTCAGCATTTGTGCATTTTCATTTTGGATGTTATCCATGTTTTTGAAATTCCACTAGTACAACCCCTAATAGCTTGGTGTAATTTTATAAGAAAGAGAATTCTAGTTGATCCTAACAAGTTCTAAATATGGATATGCATGCCTGAAACATGTTGAAGATGCAAATGACCTAATGATCCAAAAATTTTAAGCAGTAGAACAAATTAAATTCTCAAGTTAACGTGTGGTGGGATATATACCTGAGCCAAACAACCCACTGGTTTCCTATTCACAAAAAGTGGACCTAACAATCATAGATCATCGTAATGCTTTATTCAATTAAATTGTGTAACGGCTATAATTTTGGTTAGAAATGACTTTTGGTTTTGGAGACAACACTTAGATGAAAATGACTCACCTCCCCTTTTCCGATGATTGCAAAACCTAATATATAAAAAACTAAAAGAGTTTACAGTCCATAAAAAATACAAATACTTTTTGGAATTATTTCTCTCGGGATTTGTGCATTTCCTTTTTAGATGTTATATTTTTTTTAAAAGTCCAAACATGAGTTTTTACTCTCCTCTTTTTATCGTAAACAAAACGATAAGGCAAATAGATCAATACAAAAGTGAAAACTATAATAAATGTAAGTGAAAAAAATTATTTCACGTACTAAAAATGAGCACAAAAGTTTTGTTATCCATGTTTGGGAAATTCCACTAGTACAACCCCTAATACCTTGGTGGAATTTTATAAGAAAAATATTTCTAATTGATCCTAACAAGTTTTAAATATGGATATACATGCCTGAAACATGATGAAGATGCAAATGACCTAATGATCCAAAAATTTCAAGGAGTAGAAAAAATTAAATTCTGAGTTAATGTGCGTTTGGATATTTCCCAGAGCCTAACAACCCAATTTTTTCGTATTTACTAAAAGTGGACCAAACAATCATAGATCATCGTAAATATTTTGATCGATTAATAATGTGTAACGGCTATAATTTTTGTTAGATATGACTTATGGTTTGGGAGTCAACACTCTGTTAAAAATGCCTCACCCCCCCTTTTCTAATGATTGTAGAACCTAATATATTAAAAACTAAAAGAGTTTACAATCCTTAAAAATTACAGATACTTTTTGGAATGATCACTCTCAGCATTTGTCCATTTCCATTTTGGATGTTCCATTTTTTTTCAAATCCAAACATGAGTTTTCACTATTCCATTTTTCTCGTAAACAAAAAGATAAGGCTGATAGATCTCAACAAAATGAAAATTTTAGAATTTATGTATGCAAAAAATTTAAAACTTCAACAAATGTAAGTGAAGAAAATTATTTCATGCACTAAAAATGAACTCCAAATTTTTGTTATTCATGTTTGGGAAATTCCACTAGTACAATCCCTAATAGCTTGGTGGAATTTTATAATAAAGAGATTTCTAATTGATCCTAACAAATTTTAAATAGGGATATGCATGCCTGAAACATGTTGAAGATGCAAATCACCTAATAATAAAAAAATTTCAAGGATTAGAAAAAATTAAATTCTCAAGTTAACGTGCGGTGGGATATTTACTAGAGCCAAACTACCCACTTTTCGCCTATTCACAAAAAGCGGACCTAAAAATCATAGATCATCATAAATGTTTTGATCGATTAATAATGTGTAACGGCTATAATTTTTGTTGGATATGACTTATGGTTTTGGAGTCAACACTCTATTAAAAATGCCTCTCCCCCCCTTTTTCTAATGATTGCATAACCTAATATATTAAAAACTAAAAGAGTTTACAATCCTTAAAAATCACTAATACTTTTTGGAATTATCGCTCTCAGCATTTGTGCATTTCTATTTTGGTTGTTCAATTTTTTTTACAATCCAAACTTGAGTTTTCACTCTGCCATTTTTCTCGTAAACAAAAAGATAAGGCAAATAGATCACAAAAAAATGTAAATTAAAGAGTTTATGTAAGAATTTTTTTTAAAAAATAATAAATTTAATTGAAGAAAATTATTTCACGCACAAAAAATTAACACCAGAGTTTTGTTAACCATGTTTGTGAAATTCCACTAGTACAACACCTAATAGCTTGGTGGAATTTTATAAGAAAGAGAATTGTAATTGATCCTAACATGTTTTCAATATGGATATGTATGCCTGAAACATGTTGAAGATGCAAATGACCTAATGATCCAAAAATTTCAAGCAATAGAAAAAATTAAATTCTCAAGTTAACGTGCGGTGGGATATTTACCTAAGTCAAACAACCAACTTTTTGCCTATTCACAAAAAGAAGACCTAACAATCATAGATCATTGTAAATGCTTTGATCAATTAAATTGTGTAACTGCTATAATTTTGATTAAAAATGGCCTTTGGTTTTGGAGACAACACTCAGTTGAAAATGCCTTGCCTCCCCTTTTCCGAAGATTGCAAAACCTAATATATAAAAAACTAAAAGAGTTTACAGTCCATAAAAATCACTAAAACTTTTTCGAATTATCTCTCTCAGCATTTGTGCATTTCCATTTTGGATGTTCAATTTTTTTTTTTTAAATCCAAACATGAGTTTTCACTCTCCCATTTTTCTCGTAAACAAAACGATAAGGAAAATAGATCTCAACAAAATGAAAATTTTAGAGTTTATGTATGCAAATTGAAAACTATAATAAATGTAAGTGAAGAAAATTATTTCACGTACTAAAAATGAACACAAAAGTTTTGTTATCCATGTTTGGGAGATTCCACTAGTACAACCCCTAATAACTTGGTGGAATTTTATATGAAAGAGTTTTCAAATTGATCCAAACAAGTTTTAAATATGGATATGCATGCCTGAAACATGTTCAAGATGCAAATGACCTAATGATCCAATAATTTCAAGGAGTAGAAAAAATTAATTTCTCAAGTTAACGTGTGTTGGGATATTTACCAGAGCTCAACAACCCAATTTTTGCCTATTTACAAAACGCGGACCTAAAAATCATAGATCATCGTAAATGTTTTGATCGATTAGTAATGTGTAAGGGCTATAATTTTAGTTAGAAATGACTTATGGTTTGGGAGTCAACACTCTGTTAAGAATGCCTCACCCCCCACCCCCCCCTTTTCCAAAGATTACAAAACCTAATATATACAAAACTAAAAGAGTTTACAATCCTTAAAAATCACTGATACTTTTTGGAATTATCACTCTCTGCATTTGTGCATTCCCATTTTGGGTGCTCAATTTTTTTTAAAATCCTAACATGTGTTTTTACTCTCCCCTTTTTCATGTAATAAAAAAGATAAAGCAAATAGATCACAACAAAATGAAAATTTTAGAATTTATGTATGCAAAAACTTTTAAACTATAACAAATGTAAGTGCAGAAAATTATTTTCACGCACTAAAAATGAACACTTGTTATCCATGTTTGGGAAATTCCACTAGTACAACCCCTAATAGCTTGGTGGAATTTTATAAGAAAGAGATTTCTAATTGATCCTAACAAGTTTTAAATATGGATATACATGCTTGAAACATGTTGAAGATGCAAATGACCTAATGATCCAAAAATTTCGAGTAGAAAAAATTGAAATCTCAAGTTAACGTGCGTTGGGATATTTACCAGAGCCAAACAACCCACTTTTCGCCTATTCACAAAAAGCGGACCTAAAAATCATAGATCATCGTAAATGTTTTGATCGATAAGTAATGTGTAAGGGCTATAATTTTAGTTAGAAATGACTTATGGTTTGGGAGTCAACACTCTGTTAAGAATTGCTTCCCCTCCACCAACCCCCCCGCCCCCCCTTTTTCGAAGATTACAAAACCTAATATATACAAAACTAAAAGAGTTTACAATCCTTAAAAATCACTGATACTTTTTGGAATTATCGCTCTCAACATTTGTGCATTTCCATTTTGGATGCTCAATTTTTTTTAAAATCATAACATGCGTTTTTACTCTCCCCTTTTCCACGTAATAAAAAAGATAAGGCAAATAGATCACAACAAAATGAAAATTTTAGAATTTATGTATGCAAAAACTTGAAAACAATAATAAATTGAAGTGAAAAAAATTATTTCACGCACTAAAAAGGAACACCAAAGTTTTATTATCCATGTTTGGGCAATTCCACTATTACAACACCTAATAGCTTGGTTGAATTTTATAAGAAAAGAAATTTTTAATTGATCCTTACATGTTTTAAACATGGATATGCATGCCTAAAACATGTTGAAGATGCAAATGACCTAATGATCCAAAAATTTCAAGAAGTAGAAAAAATTAAATTCACAAGTTAACGAGTTGTGGGATATTTACCAGAGCCAAACAACCCAATTTTTGCCTTTTTAAAAAAGTGGACCTAACAATCATACAACATCGTAAATGTTTTGATCGATTAATTATGTGTAATGGCTATAATTTTTGTTAGAAATGACTGATGGTTTGGGAGTCAACACTCAGTTGAAAATGCCTCGCCCCCCCTTTTTCGATGATTTCAAAACCTAATATATAAAAAACTAAAAGTGTTTACAATGCTTAAAAATCTCATATATTTTTTGTAATTATCTCTCTCAGCATTTGTGCATTTCCATTTTGGATGTTCAATTTTTTTCAAATCCAAATTTGAGTTTTCACTCTCCCATTTTTCACGTAAACAAATAGATATGGCAAATAGATCACCACAAAATGAAAATTTCACTCTCCCATTTTTCTCGTAAAAAAAAGAAAAGGCAAATAGATCACAACAAAATGAATTTTTTTGAATTTATGTATGCAAAAATTGAAAACTATAATAAATTTAAGTGAAGAAAATTATTTCACGCACTAAAAATGAACACCAAAATTTTGTTATCCATGTTTGGGAAATTCCACTATTAAAACCCCTAATAGTTTGGTGGAATTTAATAAGAAAGATATTTCTAATTGATCCTAACTTGTTTTAAATATGGATATGCATGCCTAAAACATGTTGAAGATGCAAATGACCTAATGATTCAAAAATTTCAAGGAGTAGAAAAAAATTAAATTCTCAAGTTAACGAGCATTGGGATATTTACCAAAGCCTAACAACCCAGTTTTTGCCTATTTACAAAAAGCGGACATAATAATCATAGATCATCGTAAAGGTTTTGATCAATTAATAATGTGTTACGGCTATAATGTTTGTTAGAAATGAATTATGGTTTAGGAGTCAACACTTTGTTAAAAATGCCTCACCTCACCTTTTTTGATGATTGCAAAACCTAATATATTATAAACTAAAAGAGTTTTCAATCCTTAAAAATCATAGATGCTTTTTGGAATGATCACTCTCTGCATTTGTGCATTTCCATTTTGGATGTTCAATATTTTTTCTAATCCAAACATGAGTTTTCACTATACCATTTTTCTCGTAATAAAAAAGATAAGGCAAATAGATCACAACAAAATGAAAATTTTAGAATTTATGTATGAAAAAATTGAAAATTATAATAAATTTAAGTGAAGAAAATTACTTCACGTACTAAAAATGAACACCAAAGTTTTGTTATCCATGTTTGTGAAATTCCTCTTTTACAATCTCTAATAGCTTGGTGGAATTTTATAAGAAAGAGATTTCTAATTGATCCTAACATGTTTTAAATATGGATATGCATGCCTGAAACATGTTAAAGACGCAAATGACCTAATGATCCAAAAATTTCAAGGAGTAGAAAAAACTAAATTCTCAAGTTAACGTGCGGTGGGATATTTACGAGTGCGAAACAACCCAATTTTTGTGTTTTGACAAAAAGCGGACCTAACAATCATACATCATCGTAAATTTTTTGATCAATTAATGATGTGTAACGGCCATAATTTTTGTAAGAAATGACTGATGGTTTGGGAGTCAACACTTAGTTAAAAAAGCCTCACCCCTTGTTTTCCGAAGATTGCAAAACCTAATATATAAAGAACTAAAAGTGTTTACAATCCTTAAAAATCTCAGATACATTTGGTAATTATCTCTCTCAGCATTTGTGCATTTCCATTTTGGATGTTCAATTTTTTTTCAAATCCAAACATGACTTTCACTCTCCCATTTTTCTTGTAAACAAAAAGATAAGGCAAATAGATCAGAACAAAATGAAAATTATAGAGTTTATGTCTGAAAAAGGTTAAAACTATAATAAATGTAAGTCAAGAAAATTATTTCACGCACTAAAAATGAATACCAAAGTTTTGTTATCCATGTTTGGGAAATTCCACTGCTACAACCCCTAATAGCTTGGTGGAATTTTATAAGAAAGAGATTTCTAATTGATCCTAACATGTTTATGCATGACTGAAACTTGTTGAAGATGCAAATGACCAAATGATCCCAAAATTTCAAGGAGAAGAAAAAATTATATTCTCAAGTTAACTTGCGGACGGATATTTACTAGAACAAAACAACCCACATTTTGCCTCTTCACAAAACTCAGACCTAACAATCATAGATCATCGTAAATGTTTGGATCAATTTAGTTGTGTAATGGCCATAATTTTTGTTAGAAATGACTTTTGGCTTGGGAGACAACACTCAGTTGAAAATACCTTGCCCCCCTTTTCCAAAATTGCAAAACCTAATATATAAAAAACTAAAAGAGTTTAAAATCCATAAAAATCATTGATAGTTTTTAGAATTATCTCTCTCAGCATTTGTGCATTTTGATTTTGGATGTTCAATTTTTTTTTAAAATCCAAACATGAGTTTTTACTCTCCCATTTTTCTCATAAACAAAAAGATAAGAGAAATAGATCACAACAAAATGACAATTTTAGAGTTTAAGTATGCAAAAAATTGAAAACTATAATAAATGTAAGTGAAAAAAAATATTTCATGCATTAAAAATGAACACCAAAGTTTTGTTCTCCATGTTTGGGAAATTCCACTAGTACAACCCCTAATTGCTTGGTAAAATTTTATACGAAAGAGATTTCTAATTGATCATAACAAAATTTAAATATGGATATGCATGCTAGAAACATTTTGAAGATGCAAATGACCTAATGATCCAAAAATTTCAAGGAGTAGAACAAATTAAATTCTCAAGTTAACATGCGTTGGGATTTTTACCAAAGCCTAAGAACGCAGTTTTAGCCTATTTACGAAAAGTGGACCTAACAGTCATAGATCATCGTAAATGTTTTGATCGATTAATAATCTATAACGGCTATAATTGTAGTTAGAAATGACTTATAGTTTGGGAGTCAACACTGTTAAAAATGCCTAGCCCCCCCTTTTCCGAGGATTGCAAAATCTAATTTATTAAAAACTAAAGAGTTTACAATCCTTAAAAATCATAAATAATTTTTGGAATTATCACTCTCAGCATTTGTGCATTTCCATTTTTGATGTTTAATTTTTTTTCAAATCCAAACATGAGTTCTCACTATCCCATTTTTCTCGTAATAAAAAAGACAAGGTAAATAGATCACAACAAAATGAAAATTTTAGAATTTATGTATGCAAAGCTTAAAAAATATAATAAATTTAAGTGAAGAAAATTATTTCATGCACTAAAAATGAACACCAAACTTTTGTTATCCATGTTTGGGAAGTTCGACTATTACAACCCCTAATAAATTGGTGGAATTTTATAAGATAGAGATTTATAATTGATCCTAACATGTTTTAAATTTGGATATACATGCTTGAAACATGTTACAGATGCAAATGACCTAACTGATCAAAAAATTTCGAGTAGAAAAAATTAAATTCTCAAGTTAACGTGCGGTGGGATATTTACCAGAGCCAAACAACCAAATTTTTGCCTTTTTACAAAAGCGGACCTAACAATCATACATCATCATAAATGTTTTGAATGATTAATGATGTGTAACGGCTTTAATTTTTTTTAGAAATGACTAATGGTTTGGGAGTCAACACTCAATTGAAAATGCCTCGCCTCCCATTTTAGAAGATTGGAAAACCTAATATATAAAAAACTAAAAGGGGTTACAATCCATAAAAATTACTGATACTTTTTTAAGTTATCTCTCTCAGCATTTGAGCATTTCCATTTTGGATGTTCAATACTTTTTTAAAATCAAAACATGAGTTTTTACTCTCCCATTTTTTTCATAAACAAAAAGATAAGCCAAATAGATCACAACAAAGTGAGAATTTTAGAGTTTATGTATGCAAAAAATTCAAAACTATAATAAATGTAAGTGAAGAAAATTATTTCATGCATTGAAAATGAACACCAAAGTTTTGTTATCCATGTTTGGGAAATTCCACTAGTACAACCCCTTATTGCTTGGTGGAATTTTATAAGAAAGAGATTTCTAATTGATCCTAACAAAATTTAAATATGGATATGCATGCTTGAAACATGTTGAAGTTGCAAATGACCAAATGATCTAAAAATTTCAAGGAGTAGAAAAAATTAAATTCTCAACTTAACGTGTGTTGCGATATTTACCAGAGCCAAAGAACCCAGTTTTTGCCTATTTACAAAAAGCGGACCTAATAGTCATAGATCATCATAAATGTTTTGATCAATTAATATTTTGTAATGGCTATAATTATTGTTAGAAATGACTTATGGTTTGGAAGTCAACATTCTGTTAAAAATGCCTCACTCCCCCTTTTCCGAGGATTGCAAAACCTAACATATTAAAAACTAAAAGTGTTTAAAATCCTTAAAAATCATAGATACTTTTGGGAATTATCACTCTCAGCATTTGTGTATTTCCATTTTGGATGTACAATTTTTTTTCAAATCCAAACATGACTTTTAAGTTTTCCATTTTTCTCGTAAACAAAAAGATAAGGCAAATAGATCGCAAAAAAAATGAAAATTTTAGAATTTATGTATGAAAAAATTAACAACTATAATAAATTTAAGTGAAGAAAATTATTTCATGTACTAAAAATGAACACTAAAGTTTTGTTATCCTTGTTTGGGAAATTCCGCTATTACAACCCCAAATAGCTTGTGGAATTTTATAATAAAGAGATTTCTAATCGATCCTAACATGTTATAAATATGGATATGCATGCCTGAAACATGTTGAAGATGCAAATGACCTAATGATCCAAAAATTTCAAGGAGTAGAAAAAATAAAATTCTAGAGTTAACGTGCGGTGGGATATTTACTAGAGCCAAATAACCTAGTTTTTGCCTATTTACAAAAAGCGGACCTAACAATCATAGATCATCGTAAATGTTTTGATCGATTAATGATGTTTAACGGCTATAATTTTTTTTAGAAATGACTGATCGTTTAGGAGTCAACACTCAGTTAAAAATGCCTCGTCCCTCCTTTTCCGATGATTGCAAAACCTAATATATAAAAAACTAAAAGAGATTACAATCCATAAAAATCACAGATACTTTTTGTAATTATCTCTCTCAGCAGTTGTGCATTTCAATTTTAGGTGTTCAATTTTTTTTCAAATTCAAATTTGAGTTTTCACTCTCCCATTTTTCTCGTAAAGAAAAAGAAATGGCAAATAGATCACAACAAAATGAAAATTTTGCAGTTTAAGTCTGCAAAAAATTGAAAACGATAATAAATGTAAGTGAAGAAAATTATTTCACGAACTAAAAATGAACACCAAAGTTTTGTTATCCATATTTGGGAAATTTCACTAGTATTTTATAAGAAAATGATTTCTAATTAATCCTAACATGTTTTAAATATGGATATGCATGTCTGAAACATGTTGAAGATGCAAATGACCTAATGATCCAAAAATTTCAAGGAGTAGAAAAAATTATATTCTCAAGTTAACGTGCGGTGGGATATTTACCAGAGCAAAAGAACCCACTTTTTCCCTATTCACAAAAAGCGGACTTAACAATGATAGATCATCGTAAATATTTTGAACAATTAAATTGTGTAACGGCTATAATTTTTGTTAGAAATGACTTTTGTTTTGGGAGACAACACTCCGTTGAAAATTCCTAGCCCCCCCTTTTCCGAAGATTGCAAAATCTAATATATAAAAAATTTAAAGAGTTTACAATCTATAAAAATCACTGATACTTTTTGGAATTATCTCTCTCATCATTGTGCATTTCCATTTTGGAAGTTCAATTTTTTTTTTAAATCCAAACATGAGTTT
This sequence comes from Aristolochia californica, assembly GCF_029961685.1. Taxonomy (NCBI): domain Eukaryota; kingdom Viridiplantae; phylum Streptophyta; class Magnoliopsida; order Piperales; family Aristolochiaceae; genus Aristolochia; species Aristolochia californica. The sequence continues at coordinate 9,315,832 of NW_027181826.1, read as the reverse complement.
TTACTCGCCCATTTTTCTCGTAAATAATAAGATAAGGCAAATAGATTGTAACAAAATGAAAATTTTAGAGTTTATGTATGAAAAAATTGAAAACTTTAACAAATGTAAGTGAAGAAATTGATTTCACGCACTAAAAATGAACATCAAAGTTTTCTTATCCTTGTTTGGGAAATTCCACTAGTACAACCCCTAATAGCTTGGAGAAATTTTATAAGAAAGAGATTTCTAATTGATCCTAAAAAATTTTAAATTTGGATATGCATGCTTGAAACATGTTGAAGATGCAAATGACCTAATGATCCAAAATTTCAAGGAGTAGAAAAAATTAAATTCTCAAGTTAACGTGCGTTGGGATATTTACCAAGCCTAACAACCCAGTTTTTGCCTATTTACGAATAGCGGACCTAACAATCATGGATCATCAAAAATGTTTGGATCGATTAATAATGTGTAACGGCTATAATTTTTGTCAGAAATGACTAATGGTTTGGAAGTCAAACACTCTGTTAAAAATGCCTCCCCCCCCCCTCCTCCGTATTCGGATAATTGCAAAACCTAATATATTAAAAACTAAAAGAAATTATAATCCTTAAAAATCACAGACACTTTTTCAAATTATCACTCTCAGCATTTGTTCATTTACATTTTGGATGTTAAATTATTTTTAAATCAAAACATGAGTTTTCACTATCCCATTTTTCTCGTAAGTAAAAGATGTGCCAAATAGAGCACTACAAATTGAAAATATTAGAATTGATGTAAGAAAAAAATTGAAAACTATAATAAATTTAAGTGAAGAAAATTATTTCACTCACTAAAAAAGAACACCAAAGTTTTGGTATCCATGTTTGTAAAATTCCACTATTACAACCCCTTATAGCTTGGTGGAATTTTATAAGAAAGAGATTTATAATTGATCCTAACATGTTTTAAATATGGTTAATCATGCCTGAAAGATGTTGAAGATGCAAATAACCTAATTATCCAAAATTTTCAAGGAGTAGAAAAAATTAAATTCTCAAGTTAACGTGCGGTGGGATATTTACCAGAGCCAAACAAGCTTCTTTTTGCCCATTCACAAAAAGTGAACCTAACAATCGTACATCATATCGTATATGTTTTGATCAATTAGATTGTGTAACGGCTATAATTTTTGTTAGAAATGACTTTGTGTTTAGGACACATCACTCTGTTGAAAATGCCTCGTCCCCCTTTTCCCAAGATTGAAAGACCTAATATATAAAAAACTAAAAGAGTTTACATCCATAAAAATCACTAATACTTTTTGAAATTATCTCTCTCTATATTTGTGCATTTCCATTTTGGATGTTCAATATTTTTTTAAAATCCAAACATGAGTTTTTACTCTCCCTTTATTCTCGTAAACAAAAAGATAGGGCAAATAGATCACAAAAAATTGAAAATTTTAGAGTTCAAGTATGTAAAAAATTGAAAACTATTATAAATGTATGTGAAGAAAATTATTTCACGCACTAAAAATGAACACCAAAGTTTTGTAATCCATGTTTGGGAAATTTCACAAGTACAACCCCTAATAGCTTGGTGGAGTTTTATAAGAAAGAGATTTCTAATCGGTCCTAACAAGTTTTAAATATGGATATGCAAGCCTGACACATGTTGAAGATGCAAATGACGTAATGATCAAAAAATTTCAAGTAGAAAAAATTAAATTCACAAGTTACTTGGGATATTTACAAGAGCCAAACAACCCAGTTTTTGCCTATTTAAAAAAAGTGGACCTAACAATCATGGATCATCGTAAATATTTTGATCGATTAATACTGTGTAACGGCTATAATTTTTGTTAAAAATGAATAATGGTTTGGGAGTCAACACTCTGTTAAAAATGCCTTGCCCCCGTTGTCCGATGATTGTAAAACCTAGCATATAAAAAACAAAAAGAGTTTACAACCCATAAAAATCACTGATACTAATTCGAATTATTTCTCTCAGCATTTGTGCTTTTTCATTTTGAATGTTTCAATTTTTTTTCAAATCTAAACTTGAGTTTTCACTCTCCCATTTTGTTTGTAAACAAAAACAAAAGACAAATAGATCACAACAAAATGTAAATTTTAGAGTTTATGTATGCAAAAAATTGAAAACTATAATAAATGTAAGTGAAGAAAATTATTTCACAGATTAAAAATGACCACCAAAGTTTCTTTATCCTTGTTTGGGACATTCCACTAGCACAATCCCTAATAGCTTGGTGGAATTTTATCAGAAAGAGATTTCTAATTGATCCTAACATGTTTTAAATATGGATATGCATGCGTGAAACATGTTGAAAAATCAAATGACCTAATGATCCAAAAATTTCAAGAAGTAGAAAAAATTAAATTCTCAAGTTAATGGGTGGTGGGATATTTACTAGAACCAAACTACCCACTTTTTGCCTATTCACAAAAAGCGGACCTAACAATCATAGATCATCAAAAATGTTTTGATCGATTTAATTGTGTAACGGCTATAATTTTGGTTAGAAATGACTTTTGGTTTGGGAAACAACACTTAGTTAAAAATGCACCGTTCCCCCCTTTCCGATGATTGCAAAACCTTATATATAAAAAACTAAAAGAGTTTACAATCCTTAAAAATCACAGATACTTTTTGGAATTATCTCTCTAAGCATTTCTGAATTTCCATTTTGGATGTTCAAGTTTTTTTACAATCCAAACTTGTGTTTTCACTCTTTCATTTTCTCGTAAACAAAAAGATAAGGCAAATAGAACACAAAAAAATGTAAATTTTAGAGTATATGTATTCAAAAAAATGAAAACTATAACGAATGTAAGTGAAGAAAATTATTTCACGCACTAAAAATTACAGATACGCTTTGGAATTACCTCTCTAAGCATTTCTGAATTTCCATTTTTGAGGTTCAATTTTTTTTACAATCCAAACTTGAGTTTTCACTCTCCCATTTTTCTCATAAACAAAAAGATAAGGCAAATAGATCACAACGATATGAAAAATTTAGAGTTTATGTATGCAAAAAATAAAAAACTATAATAAATGTAAATGAAGAAAATTATTTCACGCACTAAAAATGAACAATAAAGTTTTGTTATCAATGTTTGGGAAATTCCACTTGTACAACGCCTAATAGCTTGGAGGAATTTTATAAGAAAGAGATTACTAATTACTCCTAACATGTTATAAATTTGGATAGGCATGCCTGAAACATGTTGAAGATGCAAATGACCTAATGATACAATAGTTTCAAGGAGAAGAAAAAATTAAATTCTCAAGTTAACATGCGGTGAGATATTTACGAGAGCCAAACAACCCACAGACAAAAAATACATAGATCATTGTAAATGTTTTGATCGATTAAATAGTGTAACGGCTATAATTTTTGTTAGAAATGACTTTCGGTTTAGGAGACAACACTCAGTTAAACCCCCCCCCCCCCCCCCCCCCCCCCCCTTTCTGATGAACGCAAAACTTATTTTAAAAAACTAAAAGAGTTTAATATCCTTAAAAATCACATATTGTTTTTGGAATTATCTCACTCAGCATTAGTGCATTTCCATTTTGGATGTTCAATTTTTTTTTCAAATCCTAACTTGAGTTTTCACTTTCCCATTTTTCTCGTAAACAAAATGATAAGGCAAATAGATCACAACCAAATAAAAATTTTAGATTTTATGTATGTAAAACATCGAAAACTATAATAAAAGTAAGTGAAGAAAAATATTTCATGCAGAAAAAAATGAACACCAAAGTTTTGTTATCCATGTTTGTGAAATTCCACTAGTACAACCCCTAATAGTTTTTATGGAATTTTATAAGAAAGAGATTTCTAATTGATCCTAACATGTTTTAAATATGGATATGCATGCGTGAAACATGTTGAAGATGCAAATGACCTAATGGTTCAAAATTTTGAAGGAGTAGAAAAACTTAAATGCTCAAGTTATGGTGCGGTGGGATATTTACTAGAGCCAAACAACACACTTTTTGCCAATATACAAAAACCGGACCTAACATCATAGATCATCGTAAATGTTTTAATCAATTAATGATGTGTAATGGCTATAAATTTTTTTAGAAATGACTTATGGTTTGGGAGTCAACACTCAGTTGAAAATGCCTCGCCCCCCCTTTTCTGATGATTGGAATACCTAATATATAAAAAATTAAAAGAGTTTACAATCCATAAAAATCACAGCTAATTTTTGGAGTTATCTCTCTCAGCATTTGTGCATTTCCATTTTGGATGTTCAATTTTTTTTCAAATCCAAACATGAGTTTTTACTTTCCCATTTTTCTTCTAGACAAAAAGATAAGCCAAATTGATCACAACAAATTGAAAATTTTAGAGTTTATGTATGAAAAAAATTGAAAACTATAATAAATGTAAGTGAAGAAAATTATTTCACGCACTAAAAATGAACACCAAAGTTTTATTATCCATGTTTGGTAAATTCCAATAGTACAATCCCTAATAGCTTGGTTTGATTTTATAAGAAAAAGATTTCTAACAGATCCTAACATGTTTTAAACATGGATATGCATGCGTGAAACAAGTTGAAGATGCAAATGACCTAATCATCCAAAAATTTCAATTAGTAGAAAAAATTAAATTCTCAAGTTAACGTGCGGTGGGATATTTACCTGAGCCAAACAACACACTTTTTGTCGATATACAAAAACTGGACCTAACAATCATAGATCATCATAAATGTTTTGATCAATTAATGATGTGTAACGGTTAAATTTTTTTGTTAGAAATGACTTATAGTTTGGGAGTCAACACTCAGTTGAAAAGGCCTCACCCCCCCTTTTTCGATGATTGCAAAACCTAATATATAAAAAATTAAAAGAATTTACAATCCTTAAAAAGCACAACTTATTTTTGGAATTATCTCTTTCAGCATTTGTGCATTTCGATTTTGGATGTTCAATTTTTTTTCAAATCCTAACATGAGTTTTTACTATCCCATTTTTCTCGTAAACAAAAATATAAGGCAAATAGATCACAACAAAATAAAAATTTTAGAATTTATGTATGCAAAAAATTTAAAACTATAACAAATGTAAGTGCAGAAAATTATTTCACGCACTAAAAATGAACACAATTTTGTTATCTATGTTTGGGAAATTCCACTACTACTACCCGTAAGAGGTTGGTGGAATTTTATAAGAAAGAGATTTCTAATTGATCCTAACATGTTTTAAAAATGGATATGTATGCCTAAAACATGGTGAAGATGCAAATGACCTAATGATCCAAAAATTTGAAGGAATAGAAAAAATTAAATTCTCAAGTTAACGTGCGGTGGGAGATTTACCAATGCCAAACAACCCACTTTTTGCCTAATCGGAAAAAGTGGACGAAAAAATCATACATCACCGTAAATGTTTTGATCGATCAATGATGTGTAATGGCTATAATTTTTGTTAGAAATGACTGATGGTTTGGGAGTCAACACTTAGTTAAAAATGCCTCGCCCCCCCTTTTTTGATGATTGCAAAACCTAATATATAAAAAACTAAAAGAGTTTATAATCATTAAAAATCTCATATAGTTTTGGAATTATCTCTCTCAGCATTTGTACATTTCCATTTTGGATGTTCAATTTTTTTCAAAAATCCAAACATGAATTTTTACTCTCCCATTTTTTTCGTAAACAAAAAGATAAGGAAAATAGATCAGAACAGAATGAAAATGTTAGAGTTTATGTTTGTAAAAAATTGAAAACTATAATAAGTGTAAGTCAAGAAAACTATTTCAGGCACTAAAAATGATGACCAATGTTTTGTTATCCATGTTTGGAAAATTCCACTAGTACAACCCCTAATAGTTTGGTGGAATTTTATAAAAAAGAGATTTCTAATTGTTGCTAACAAGTTTTATGTATGGATATGCATGCCTCAAACATGTTGAAGATGCAAATGACCTAATGATCCAAATATTTCAAGTAGAAAAAATTACATTCTAAAGTTAACTTGCATTGGGATATTTACCAGAGCCTAACAACCTAGATTTTGCCTATTTACAAAAAGCGGACCTAACAATCATAGATCATAGTAAATGTTCTGATCGATTAATAGTGTATAACAGCTATAATCTTTTTTAGAAATGACTTATGGTTTGGGAGACAATACTCAATTAAAAATGCCTCCCCCCGCCCTCCCCCCCTCTTTTTTGATGATTGCAAAACCTAAAATATTAAAAACTAAAAGAGTTTACAGTTCTTAAAAATCATAGATACTTTTTTGAATTATCACTCTCTACGTTTGTGCATTTTCATTTTGGATGTTAAGTTTTATTCAAATCCAAACATGAGTTTTCATTATCCTTTTTTTCTTGTAAACAAAAAGATAAGGCAAAAAGATCACAACAAAAAGAAATTTTTTGAGTTTATGTAAGAAAAAAATTGAAAACTATAATAAATGTAAGTGAAGAAAATTATTTCACGCACTAAAAATGAACCCCAAAGTTTTGTTATCCATGTTTGGGAAATTCCACTAGTACAACCCCAAATAGCTTCGTGGAGTTTTATAAGAAAAAGATTTCTAATTGATCCTAACAAGTTTTTAATATAGATATGCATGCCTAAAACATGTTCAAGATGCAAATGACCTAATGATCAAAAAATTTCAAGGAGTAAAAAAAATTAAATTCTCAAGTAAACGTGCATTGGGATATTTACCAGAGCCTAACAACCCATTTTTTGCCTATTTACAAAAAGAGGACATAGCAATCATAGATCATCATAAATGTTTTGATCGATTAATAATGTGTAACGGTTATAATTTTTGTTAGAAATGACGTATGGTTTGGGAGTCAACACTCTGTTAAAAATGCCTCGCCCCCCTTTTCTGAAGATTGCAAAACTTATTATATTAAAAACTAAAAGAGTTTACAATCCTTAAAAATTACAGATACATTTTCGAATTGTCACTCTCAACATTTGTCCATTTCCATTTTGGATGTTCAATTTTTTTTCAAATCCAAACATTAGTTTTCACTTTCCCATTTTTTCTCGTAAACAAAAAGATAAGCCAAATAGATCACAACAAAATGAAAATTTAAGAATTTATGTAGTAAAAAATTGAAAACTATAATAAATTTAAGTGAATTAAATTATCTCACGCAGTAAAAATGAACACCAATGTTTTGTTATCCATGTTTGGGAAATTCCACTATTACAACCCCTAATAACTTCTTGGAATTTTATAAGAAAGAGATTTCTAATTGATCCTTAAATGTTTTAAATATGGATATCCATGCCTGAAACATGTTGAAGATGCAAATGACCTAATGATCCAAAAATTTCAAGGAGTAGAAAAAATTAAATTCTCAAGTGAACGTGCGGTGGGATATTTGCCAGAGCCAAACAACACAGTTTTTGCCTTTTTGCCTTTTTACAAAAAGCGGATCTAACAATCATACATCACCATAAATGTTTTGATTGATTAATGATGTGTAACAACTATAATTTTTATTTGAAATGACTGATGGTTTGGGAGACAACACTCAGTTAATAATACCTCGCCCTCCTTTTTCCGATGATTGCATACCCTACTATATAAAAAACTAAAAGAGTTTAAAATCCTTAAAAATCTCAGATACTTTTTGGAATTATCTTCCTCGGCATTTGTGCATTTCCATTTTGGATGTTCAATTTTTTTTCAAATCCTAACTTGAGTTTTCATTCTCCCATTTTTCTCGTAAACAAAAAGATAAGGTAAATAGATCACAACAAATTGAAAATTTTAGAGTTTATGTCTACAAAAAATTGAAAACTATAATAAATGTAAGTGAACAAAATTATTTCACGCACTAAAAATGAACACCAAATTTTTTTTACCCATGTTTGGGAAATTCCACTAGTACAACCCCTAATAGCTATGTGGAATTTTATAAGAAAGAGATTTCTAATTGATCCTAACAAATTTTAAATATGGATATGCATGCCTGAAACATGTTGACAATGTAAATGACCTAATGATCCAAAAATTTCAAGGAGTAAAAAAACATATATTCTCAAGTTAACGTGTGGTGGGATATTTAACAGAGCAAAACAACCCACTTTTTGCCTATTCACAAAAAGCGGTCCTAACAATCATATATCATCGTAAATGTTTTGATCAATTAAATTGTGTAACGGCTATAATTTTTGTTAGAAATGACTTTTGGTTTGGGAGACAACACTCTCTTGAAAATTCCTTGCGCTCCCTTTTCTAAAGATTGCAAAACCTAATATATAAAACACTAAAAGAGTTTACTATCCATAAAAATCACTGATACTTTTTGAAATTACCTCTCTCATCATTTGTGCATTCCCATTTTGGATGTTCAATTTTTTTTTAAATCCAAACATGAGTTTTTACTCTCTCAATTTTCTCTTAAACAAAAAGATAAGGCAAATAGATCACAACAAAATGAAAATTTTAGAGTTTAAGTATGCAAAAAATTGAAAACTACAATAAATGTAAGTGAAGAAATTTATTTCACGCACAAAAAAAGAACACCAAAGTTTTGTTATCCATGTTTGGGAAATTCCACTAGTACAACCCCTAATAGCTTGGTGGAATTTTTTATAAGAGAGAGATTTCTAATTGATCCTAACAAGTTTTAAATATGGATATGCATGCTTGAAACATGTTGAAGATGCAAATGACCTAATGATCCAAAAACTTCAAGGAGTGGAAAAAATTAAATTCTCAAGTTAACGTGCGTTGGGAAATTTAGCAAGCCTAACAACCAAGTTTTTTCCTTTTTACAAAAAGTGGACCTAACAACCATAGATCATCGTAAATATTTTGATCAATTAATAATGTGTAACGGCTATAATTTTTGGTTTGGGAGTCACAGATAATTAAAAATGTCTCGCCCTCCCTTTTTCGATGATTACAAAACCTAATAAATTAAAAACGAAAAAGATTTTACAATCCTTAAAAGTCACAGATATTTTTTTGAATTATCACTCTCAGTATTTTTGCATTTCCATTTTGGCTGTTCAATTTTTTTTTCAAATCCAAACATGAGTTTTCACTATCCCATTTTTCTTGTTAATAAAAGGATAAAGCAAATGGATTACAACAAAATGAAAATTTTAGAATTTATGTATGGAAAAAAATGAAAACTATAATTAAGTGAAGAAAATTATTTCACTCACTAAAAATGAACACCAAAGTTTTGTTATCCATGTTTGCAAAATTCCTCTATTACAACCCCTAATAGCTCGGTGGAATTTTAAAAGAAAGAGATTTTTAATTGATCCTAACTTCTTTTAAATATGTATATGCATGCCTGAAACATGTTGAAGATGCAATAACCAAATGATCAAAAAATTTCAAGGAGTAGAAAAAATTAATTTCTCAAGTTAACGTGCGGTGGGATATTTACCAGAGCAAAACAACCTATTTTTTTCCTATTCACAAAAAATGGACCTAACAATCATTGATCATCGTAAATGTTTTGATCAATTAAATTGTGTAACGGCTATAATTTTTGTTAGAAATGACTTTTGGTTTAGGACACAACACTCAGTTGAAAATGCCTCGTCCCCCCTTTTTCGAAGATTGCAAAACTTAATATATAAAAAACTAAAAGAGTTTACAATCCATAAAAATCACTGATACTTTTTGGAATTATCTTTCTCAGCATTTGTGCATTTCCATTTTAGATGTTCAATTTTTTCTTAAAATCCAAACATGAGTTTTTACTCTCCCTTATTTCTCGTAAACAAAAAGATAAGGTAAATAGATCACAAAAAAATAAAATTTTAGATTTTATGGATGCAAAAAATTGAAAACTATAATAAATATAAGTGAAGAAAATTATTTCACACACTAAAAATGAACACCAAAGTTTTGTAATCCATTTTTGGAAAATTCCATTAGTACAACCCATAATAGCATGGTGGAATTTTATAAGAAAAAGATTTCTAATTGATCCTAACAAGTTTTAAATATGCATATGCATGCTTGAAACATGTTGAAGATGCAAATGACGAAATGTTCCAAAAATTTCAAGGCATAGGAAAAATTAAATTCTGAAGTTAACATGCATTGCGATATTTACCCGAGCCTAACAACCCAGTTTTGCCTATTTACAAAAAGCGGACCTAACAAACATGGATCATCGTAAATTTTTGATCGATTAATAATGTGTAAGGGCTATAATTTTTGTTAGAAATGACTTATGGTTTGGGAGTCAACACTCTGTTAAAAATGCCTCGCCCATCTTTTTCGATGATAGCAAAACCTAATATACTAAAAATTAAAAGAGTTTACAATCCTAAAAAATCACACATACTTTGTGGAATTAATCACTCTCAGCATTCATTCATTTCCTTTTTGGATGTTCAATTTTTTTTCAAATCCAAATATGAGTTTTCACAATCCCATTTTTCTCGTAAACAAAAAGATAAGGCAAACATATCACAACAAAATGAAAATTTTAGAACTTATGTATGAAAAAAATGAAAACTATAATAAATTGAAGTGAAGAAAATTATTTCACGCACTAAAAAGGAACACCAAAGTTTTGTTATCCATGTTTGGGGAATTCTACTATTACAACCCCTAATAGCTTGCTGGAATTTTAAAAGAAAGAGATTTCTAATTGATCCTAACATGTTTTAAATATGGATATGCGTGCCTGAAACATGTTGAAGATGCAAATGACCTAATGATCCAAAATTTTCATGGAGTAGAAAAATCAAATTCTCAAGTTAACGTACAGTGGGATATTTACCAGAGCAAAACAACCCACTTTTTGCCTATTCACAAAAAGCAGAGCTAACAATCATAGATCATCATAAATGTTTTAATCAATTAAATTGTGGAACAACTATAATTTTTGTTAGAAATGACTTTTGGTTTGGCAGACGACACTCAGTTAAAAATGCCTCGCCCCCCCGTTTTCTGTTGATTGCAAAACTTAATATATTTAAAACTAAATGAGTTTACAATCCTTAAAAATCACTGATAATTTTTTAAATTATGACTCTCAACATTTGTCTATTTACATTTTGGATGTTCATTTTTTTTTCAATTCCAAACATGAGTTTTCACTATCCCATTTTTTTCATAACAAAAAGATTAGGTAAATAGATCACTACAAATTGAAAATTTTAGAAGTTATGTATGCAAAAAAAGGAAAACTATAATAAATTTAAGTGAAGAAAATTATTTCACTCACTAAAAAAGAACACCAAAGTTTTGGTATCCATGTTTGCGAAATTCCACTATTAAATTTCCATTTTGGATGTTGAATTTTTTTTACTATCCAAACATGAGTTTTGCATTTGTGCATTTTTCTTGTAAACAAAAAACATAAGAAAAATAGATCACACCAACAAGTAAATATTAGCGTTTAAGTATGTAAAAAATTAAAAACTATAATAAACGTAAGTGAAGAAAATTATTTCATGCATTAAAAATGAACACCAAAGTTTTCCTATCCTTGTTTGGGAAATTCCACTAGTACAACACCTAATAACTTTGTGGAATTTTATTAGAAAGAGATTTCTAATTGATCCTAACATGTTTTAAATATGGATATGCATGCGTGAAATATTTTGAAAAATCAAATGACCTAATGATCCAAAAATTTCAACGAATAGAAAAAATTAAATTCTCAAGTTAACGGGCAGTGGGATATTTACTTGAGCCAAACAACCCACTTTTTGCCTATTCACAAAAAGTGGACCTAACATTCATAGATCATCGTAAATGTTTTGATCGATTATATTGCGTAACGGCTATAGTTTTTGTTAGAAATGACTTTTGGTTTGTGAGACAACAATCAGTTGAAAATGCCACACCCCCCCTTTTCCGATGATATATAAAAAACTAAAATATTTTACGATGCTTAAAAATCATAGATACTTTTTTGAATTATCTCTCTTAACATTTGTGCATTTCCATTTTTTGACGTTCAATGTTTTTTCTCCTAAACATAAAGATAAGGCAAATAGATCACAAAAAAATGAAAATTTAAGAGTTTAAGTATGAAAAAAATTGGAAACTATAATAAATGTAAGTGATGAAAATAATTTTACGCACTAAAAATGAACACCAAAATTTTGTTATCCATGTATGGAAAATTCCACTATTACAACCCCTAATAGCTTGGTGGAATTTTATAAGAAAGAGATTTCTAATTGATCCTAACATGTTTTAAATATGGATATGCATGCCTGAAACATGTTGAAGATGCAAATGACCTAATGATCCAAAAATTTCAAGGTGTAGAAAAAATTAAATTCTCAAGTTAACGTGCGGTGTGATATTTACCAGAGTCAAACAACCCATTTTTTTCCTATACACAAAAAGTGGACCTAACAATCTTAGATCATTGTAAATGTTTTGATCGATTTAATTGTGTAACGTCTATAATTTTGGTTAGAAATGACTTATGGTTTGGGAAACAACACTCAGTTAAAAATGCCTCGACCCCCCCCCCCCCCCCCCCCCCCTACCCCCGTTTCCTATGAGTGCAAAACCTAATATATAAAAAACTAAAAGAGTTTACAATCCTTAAAAATCATAGATACTTTTTAGAATTATCTCCCTAAGCATTTTTGAATTTCCATTTTGGATGTTCAATTTTTTTTACAATCCGAACCTGTGTTTTCATTCTTCCTTTTTTCTCGTAAACAAAAAGATAAGGCAAATATAAAACAACAAAATATAAATTTTAGAGTATATGTATTCAAAAAATTGAAAAATATAACAAATGTAAGTGAAGAAAATAATATCATGCACTAAAAATGAACTCCAAAGTTTTGTTATCCATGTTTGGGAAATTCCACTAGTACAACCCCTAATACTTTGGTGGAATTTTATAAGAAAGAGATTTCTAATTGATCCTAACATGTTTTAAATATGGATATGCATGCCGGAACCATGTTGAAGATGCAAATGACCTAATGATCCAAAAATTTCAAAGTGTAGAAAAAATTAAATTTCAAGTTAACGTGCTGTGGGATATTTACCAGAGCCAAACAACCCACTTTTTGCCTATATACGTAAAGTGACCTAACAAACATAGCTCATCGTAAATGTTTTAGTCGATTCACTATGTGTTACGGCTGTAATGTTTGTTAGAAATGACTTATGGATTGGGAGTCAACACTCAGTTAAAAATGCCTCGCCCCCCTCTTTCGATGATAGCAAAACTTAATATATAAAAAACTAAAAGAGTTTACAATACTTAAAAATCACAGATACTTTTTGAAATTATCTCTCACAGCATTTGTGCATTTCCATTTTGGATGTTCAATTATTTTTCAAATTCAAACTTGAGTTTTCACTCTCCCATTCTTCTTTTAAACAAAAAGATAAGGCAAATAGATCAACGATATGAAAATTTTAGAGTTAATATATGCAAAAAATAAAAAACTATAATAAATGTAAATGAATAAAATTATTTCACGCAATAAAAATGAACACCTAAGTTTTGTTATCCATGTTTGGGAAATTCCACTTGTACAACCCCTAATAGCTTGGAGGAATTTTATAAGAAAGAGATTACTAATTGCTCCTAACATGTTATAAATATGGATATGCATGCCTGAAACATGTTGAAGATGCAAATGACCTAATGATCCAATAATTTCAAGGAGAAGAAAAATTTAAATTCTCAACTTAACATGTGGTGGGATATTTACCAGAGCCAAACTACCCACTTTTTTACCTATTTACAAAAAGCGGACCAAACAATCATAGATCGTTGTAAATTTTTTGATCGATTAAATAGTGTAACGGCTATAATTTTTTTTAGAAATGACTTTTGGTTTGGGAGGCAACACTCAGTTAAAAATGCCTCGCCCCCCTATCTGATGATTGTAAAACTTAATTTATAATAAGGTAAAAGAGTTTTCAATCCTTAAAAATCACAAATTCTTTTTGAATTACCTCTCTCAGCATTAGTGCATTTCCATTTTGGATGTCCTATATTTTTTCAAATCCGAACTTGAGTTTTCACTCTCCCATTTTTCTCGTAAACAAAATGATAAGGCAAAAAGATCACATCCAAATAAAAATTTTAGATTTCATGTATGTAAAACATTGAAAACTATAATAAATGTAAGTGAAGAAAATTATTTCTCTCACTAAAAATGAACTCCAAAGTTTTGATATCCATGTTTGTGAAATTCCACTAGTACAACCCCTAATAGCTTTGTGGAATTTTATAAGAAAGAGATTTCTAATTGATCCTAACATGTTTTAAATATGGATATGCATGCATGAAACACGTTGAAGATGCAAATGACCTAATGATCCAAAAATTTCAAGGGGTAGAAAAAATTAAATTCTCAAGTTAACGTGCGGTGGGATATTTACCAAAGCCAAACAACACACTTTTTGCCGATAAAAAAAAAAATGCATCTAAAAATCGTAGATCATCCTAAATTTTTTGATCGATTAATGATGTGTAACGACTATAATTTTTGTTAGAAATGACTTATGGTTTGGGAGTCAACACTCAGTTGAAAATGCCTCGCCCCCGCTTTTCAGATGATTGCAAAACCTAATATATAAAAAATTTAAAGAGTTTACAATCCTTAAAATCACAGCTAATTTTTGGAATTGTCTCTCTCAGCATATGTGCATTTCCATTTTGGATGTTCAATTTTTTTTCAAATCCAAACTTGTGTTTTCACTTTCCCATTTTTCTCCTAAACAAAAAGATAAGGCAAATAGATCACAACAAAATGAAAATTTTAGAGTTTATGTATTCAAAAAATACAAAACTATAATAAATGTAAGTGAAGAAAATTAGTTCTCGCACTAAAAATGAACACCAAATTTTTGTTATCCATGTTTGGGAAATTCCACTTGTACAACCCCTAATAGCTTGGTGGAATATTATAAGAAATAGATTTATATTTGATCCTAACATGTTATAAAAATGGATATGAATGTCTGAAACATGTTGATGATGCAAATGACCTAACTATCTAAAATTTTCAAGGAGAAGAAAAAATTAAATTCTCAAGTTAACGTTCAATGGGATATTTACCAGAGCCAAACAACCAACATTTTGCCTATTCATAAAAAGCAGACCTAACAATCATAGAACATCGTAAATATTTTCATCAATTAAATTGTGTAACGGCTATAATTTTTGTTTGAAATGACTTTTGGTTTGGGAGACAACAGTCAGTTGAAAATGCCTCACCCACCCTTTTTTGTAGATTGCAAAACCTAATAAATAAAAGACTAAAAGAGTTTAAAATCCATAAAAATACTTATACTTTTTGGAATTATCTCACTCAGCATATGTACATCTCCATTTTGGATGTTCCATTTTTTTTTTAAAATCCAAAGATGAATTTTTACTCTCCCATTTTTCTCGTAAACAAAAAGATAAGGCAAATAGATTAAAAGAAAAAGAAAATTTTAGAGTTTATGTATGCAAAAAATTGAAAACTATAATAAATGTAAGTGAAGAAAACTATTTCACGCACTAAAAATGAACACCAACGTTTTTTTATCCATGTTGGGGAAATTCCACTAGTACAACCCTAATAGCTTGGTGGAATTTTATAAGAAAGAGATTTCTAATTGATGCTAACAAGTTTTAAGTAAGGATATGCATGCCTGAAACATGTTGAAGATGCAAATCACCTAATGATCCAAATATTTCAAGGAGTAGAAAAAAATAAATTCTCAAGTTAACTTGCGTTGGGATACTTACTAGAGCCTAACAACCCAGTTTTTGTCTATTTACAAAAGAACACCTAACAATCATTGATCATCGTAAATGTTTTGATTCATTAATAATGTGCAATGGCTATAATTTTTGTTAGAAATGACTTATGCTTTGGGAGTCAACCCTCTATTAAAAATGCCTCGCCCCCCATTTTTCGATGATTGCAAAACCTAATATATTAAAAACTAAAAGAGATTAAAATCCTTAAAAATCATAGATACTTTATGGAATTATGACTCTCAGCATTTTTGCATTTCCATTTTGGATGTTCAATTTTTTTTCAAATCCAAACATGAGTTTTCACTATCCTATTTTTCTCGTAAACTAAAAGATAAGGCAAATAGATCACAACTAAATGAAAATTTAAGAGTTTATGTATGCAAAAAATTGAAAACTATAATAAATGTATGTGAAGAAAATTATTTCACGCACTAAAAATGAACACCAAAGTTTTGTTATCCATGTTTGGGAAATTCTACTAGTAGAACCCCAAATAGCTTGGTGGAGTTTTATAAGAAAGAGGTTTCTAATTGATCCTAACAACTTTTACATATGGATATGCCTGCCTAAAACATGTTCAAGATGCAAATGACCTAATGATCAAAAAAATGCAAGGAGTTGAAAAAATTAAATTCTCAAGTAAACGTGCGTTGGGATATTTACCAGAGCCTAACAACCCTTTTTTGCCTATGTACAAAATGCGGACATAAAAATCATAGATCATCGTAAATGTTTTGATCGATTAATAATGTTTAACGGCTATATTTTTTGTTTGAAATGAATTATGATTTGGGAGTCAACACTTTGTTGAAAATGCCTCGCCCCCCCCTTTTTCTGATGATCGTAAAACCTAATATATTAAAACCTAAAAGAGTTTACAATCCTTAAAAATCACAGATACTTTTTGGAATTATCATTCTCAACATTTAAGTATTTCCATTTTGGATGTTCAATTTTATTTAAATCCAAACATGAGTTTTCACTTTTCCATTTTTCTCGTAAACAAAAAGATAAGGCAAATAGATCACAACAAAATGAAAATTTTAGTATTTATGTATGCAAAAATTAAAAAGTATATTAAATTTAAGTGAATAAAATTATTTCACGCACTAAAAATGAACACCAAAGTTTTGTTATCCATGTTTGGGAAATTCCACTATTACTACCCCTAATAGCTTGGTGGAATTTTATAAGAAAGAGATTTCTAATGGATCCTAACAAGTTTTAAATATGGATATGCATGCCTGAAACAAGTTGAAGATGAAATGACCTAATGATCCAAAAATTTCAAGGAATAGAAAAAATTAAATTCTCAAGTTAACGTGCGGTGGGATATATACCAGAGCCAAACAACTCAGTGTTTGCCTTTTTAAAAAAAGCGGACCTATCAATCATACATCATCGTAAATGTTTTTATCTATTAATGATGTGTAACGGCTATATTTTTTGTTAGAAATAACTGATGGTTTGGGAGACAACATTTTGTTAAAAATACCTCGCCCCCCTTTTTCGATGATTGCAAAACCTAATATATAAAAAAAACTAAAATAGTTTACTATCCATTAAAATCACTAATACTTTTTGGAATTATCTCTCTCATCATTTGTGCATTTCAATTTGGATGTTCAATTTTTTTTTAAAATCCATCCATGATTTTTTACTCTCCTTTTTTCTCGTAAAAAAAAAGATCTGGCAAAGAAATCACAACAAAATAAAAAATTTAGAGTTTATGTATGCAAAAAATTGAAAACTATAATAAATGTAAGTGAAGAAATTTATTTCACCCAATAAAAATGAACACCAAATTTTTGTTATCCATGTTTGGGAAATTCCACTAGTACAACCCCTAATAGCTTGGTGGAATTTTGTAAGAAAGAGATTTCTAATCGATCCTAAAAAATTTTATATATGGATATGCATGCTTGAAAGTTGTTGAAGATGCAAATGACCTAATGATCCCAAAATTTCAAGGAGTAGAAAAAATTAAATTCTCAAGTTAATGTTCGTTGGGATATTTACCAAGCCTAACAACCCAGTTTTTACCTTTTCACAAAAAACAAACCTAACAATCATAGATCATCATAAATATTTTGATCGATTAATAATGTGTAACAGCTATAAGTTTTTTTAGAAATGACTTATGGTTTGGAAGTCAACGCTTGGTTAAAAAATTCCCACCCTCCCTTTTCCGATGTTAGCAAAACCTAATAAATTAAAAACTAAAAGAGTTTGCAATGCTTCAAAGTCAGAGATACTTTTTGGAATTATCACTCTCAGCATTTCTACATTTCCATTTTGGCTGTTCAATTTTTTTTCAAATCCAAACATGAGTTTTCACTATCCCATTTTTCTTGTAAATAAAAAGAAAAAGCAAATAGATCACAACAAAATGAAAATTTTAGAATTTATGTATGCAAAAAATTGAAAACTATAATAAATTTAAGTGAAGAAAATTATTTCACTCACTAAAAACGAACGCCAAAGTTTTGTTATCCATGTTTGCGAAATTCCACTATTACAATCCCTAATAGCTCAACGGAATTTTAAAGGAAAGAGATTTTTAATTGATCCTAACTGGTTTTAAATATGGATATGCATGCTTGAAACATGTTGAAGATGCAAAAAACCTAATGAACCAAAATTTTCAAGGAGTAGAAAAAATTAAATTCTCAAGTTAACGTGCAGTGGGATATTTACCAGAGCAAAATATCCTACTTCTTGCCTATTCACAAAAAGCGGACCTAACAATCATAGATCATCGTAAATGTTTTGATTAATTAAATTTTGTAACGGCTATAATTTTTGTTAGAAATGACTTTTGGTTTAGGACACAACACTTAGTTGAAAATGCCTCGTCACCCTTTTCCGAAGATTGCAAAACCTAATTTATAAAAAACTAAAAGATTTTACAATCCATGAAAATCACTGATAATTTTTGGAATTATCTCTCTCACCATTTGTGTATTTCCATTTTGGATGTTCAATTTTTTTTTATAATCCAAACAAGAGTTTTTACTCTCCCTTTTTTCTCATAAACAAAAAGATTCGGCAAACAGATCAAAACAAAATGAAAATTTTATAAGAAAGAGATTTCTAATTGATCCTAACAAGTTTTAAGTATTGATATGCATGCTTGAAACATGTTGAAGATGCAAATGACCTAATGATCCAAAAATTTCAAGGAGTAGAAAAAGTTAAATTCTCAAGTTAACGTGCGTTGGTATATTTACCAGATCCTAACAACCCAGTTTTTTGCCCATTTACAAATAGCGGACCTAACAATCATGGATCATCGTAAATGTTTTGATCGATTAATAGTGTGTAACGGCTATAATTTTTGTTAGAAATGACTTATGGTTTGGGAGTCAACACTCTCTTAAAAATGCCTCGCCCCCCCTTTTTCAATGATAGCAAAACCTAATATTTTAAAAACTAAAAGAGTTTACAATCCTTAAAAATCAATTATACTTTTAGGAATTATCACTCTCAACATTTGTTTATTTCCATTTTGGATGTTCAATTTTTTTTCAAATCCAAATATGAGTTTTCACTATCCCATTTTTCTCGTAAACAAAAAGATAAGGCAAACAGATCACAACAAATGGAAAATTTTAGAAATTATGTATGCAAAAAATAGAAAACTATAATAAATTTAAGTGAAAAAATTATTTCACGCACTAAAAATGAACACCAAAGTTTTTTGATCAATGTTTGGGAAATTCCACTCTTACAACCCCTAATAGCTTGGTGGAATTTTATAAGAAAGGGATTTCTAATTGATCCTAACATGTTTTAAATATGGATATGCATGCCTGAAACATGTTCAAGATGCAAATGACCTAATGATCCAAAAATTTCAAGGAGTAGAAAAAATTAAATTCTCAAGTTAACGTGGGGTGGGATATTTTCCTGAGCAAAACAACCCACTTTTTGCCTATTTACAAAAAGCGGACCTAACAATCATAGATCATCCTAAATTTTTTAATCAATTAAATTGTGTAACGGCTATAATTTTTATTAGAAATAACTTTTGGTTTGGGAGACAACACTCAGTTGAAAATGCCTCGCCCCCCCTTCTGTGAAGAATTCAAAACCTAAGATATAAAAAAACTAAAAGAGTTAACAATACATAAAAATCTCTTATACTTTTTGGAATTATCTCTCTAAGTATTTTTACATTTCAATTTTGGATGTTCAATTTTTTTTAAAAATCCAAACATGAGTTTTTACTCTCCCATTTTTCTCATAAACAAAAAGATCAGGCAAATAGATCACAACAAAATGAAAATTTTAGAGTTTATGTATGAAAAAAATTGAAAACAATAATAAATGTACGTGAAGAAAATTATTTCACGCACTAAAAATGAACACCAAAGTTTTGTTATCCATGTTTGGGAAATTCCACTAGTACAACCGCTAATAGTTTGGTGGAATTTTATGAGAAAGAGATTTCTAATTGATCCAAACAAGTTTTAAATATGGATATGCATGCCTGAAACATGTTGAAGATGCAAATGACCTAATGATCCAAAAATTTCGAGAAGAAAAAATTAAATTCTCAAGTTAACGTGCGTTGGGATATTTGCAAGAGCCTAACAACCCAAATTTTTCCTATTTAGAGAAAGCGGACCTAACAATCATAGATAATCATAAATGTTTTGATCAATTAATATTATGTAACGGCTAAAATTTTTTTTAGAAATGACTAATGGTTTGGGAGTCAACAATCTGTTAAAAAAGCCTCGCCCCCCATTTTTCGATGATTGCAAAACCTTATATATCAAAAACTAAAAGAGTTTACAATTCCTAAAAATCACAGATACTTTTTTAAATTATCACTCTATGCATTTTTTCATTTACATTTTGGATGTTCAATTTTTTTTCAAATCCAAACATGAGTTTTCACTATCCCAATTTTCTCATAACAAAAAGATAAGGCAAATAGATAACTACAAATTGAAAATTTTAGAATTTATGTATGCAAATAATTGAAAAATATAATAAATTTAAGTGAAGAAAATTATTTAACTCAATAAAAAAGAACAACCAAGTTTTGGTATCCATGTTTGCGAAATTCCACTATTACAACCCCTAATAGCTTGGTGGAATTTTATAAGAAAGAGATTCCTAATTGATCCTAAAATGTTTTAAATATGGATATGCATGCCTGAAACATGTTGAAGATGCAAATGACCTAATGATCCAAAAATTTCAAGGAGTAGAAAAAATTAAATTCTCAAGTTAATGTGCGGTTGGATATTTACCAAAGTCAAACAACCCACTTTTTGCCTATTCAGCAAAAGCGGACCTAACAATCATAGATCATCATAAAAGTTTTGATCGATCAAATTGTGTAAAGTCCATAATTTTTGTTAGAAATGAGTTATGGTGTGGGAGACAACACTCAGTTAAAAATGCCTCGCCCCCCCTTTTCCAATGATTTCAAAGCCTAATATATAAAAAAACTAAAAGAGTTTACAACCCTTTAAAATCACAGATACTATTTCAAATTATCTCTCTCAGCATTTTTGCATTTCCATTTTGGATGTTGAATTTTTTTTACGATCCAAACAAGAGTTTTCACTCTCCCATTTTTGTTGTAAACAAAAACATAAGACAAATAGATCACAATAAAATGTAAAGTTCAGAGTTTTGTATGCAAAACATTGAAAACTATAACAAATGTAAGTGAAGAAAATTATTTCACGCATTAAAAATGAACACCAAAGTTTTGTTATCCTTGTTTGGGAGATTCCACTTGTACAACCCCTAATAGTTTGGTGGAATTTTATCAGAAAGAGATTTCTAATTGATCCTAACATGTTTTAAATATGGAAATGCATGCGTCAAACATGTTGAAAAATCAAATGACCTAATGATCCAAAAAATTCAAGATGTAGAAAAAATTAAATTCGCAAGTTAAAGGGCGGTGGATATTGAACAGTGCCAAACAACCCACTTTTTGCCTATTAACAAAAAGTGGACCTAACAATCATAGATCATCATAAATGTTTTGATTTATTTAATTGTGTAACGGCTATAATTTTGGTTAGAAATGACTTTTGGTTTGGGAGACAACACTCAGTTGCAAATGCCTCGCCCCCCCTCCCCTCCCCCTTTTTCCGATGATTGCCAAACCTAATATATAAAAAACTAAAAGAGTTTACAATGCATAAAAATCACAGATACTTTTTTGAATTATCTCTCTCAACATTTGTGCATTTCCATTTTGGATGTTCATTTTTTTTTAAAAATCCAAACTTGAGTTTTCACTCTCCCATTTTTCTCGTAAACAAAAAGATAAGGCAAATAGATGAACAAAAAGAAAATTTTAGAGTTTATGTATGCAAAAAATTGAAAACTATAATTAATGTAAGTGAAGAAAATTATTTCACACACTAAAAATGAACACCAAAGTTTTGTTATCCATGTTTGGGAAATTCCACTGTTACAACCCCTTCTAGCTTGGTGGAATTTTATAAAAAAGAGATTTCTAATTGATCCTAACATGTTTTAAATATGGATATGCATGCCTGAAACATGTTGAAGATGCAAATGACCTAATGGTCCAAAAATTTCAAGGAGTAGAAAAAATTAAATTCTCAAGTTAACGTGCGGTGGGATAACGAGTCTCTATCAGACTCTGACAGCGGAATACAGATACCGAAGCACTATCGATATGATATCAACGACACAAAGTCTCTAATAGACTTGCACACACAGAGGGAGAGAACCTAGATGAGGGCAGCGAAACGGGAATCCTAGGGACTTCTACCTGCCAGTCTAGCTACAGGCAGCGAAAAACATCGATACCTCACACAATACTATTCCTACAGTCACTCTTCGATAGTCCTATCATTTCGCTATTACATCACTCTCCTTTTTCCTACCACATGTCACTGCTCTGTACTCGTTTGTGTCTATTTCATAGCTATCTAATAGGCCCAACATGACTTCTGCTGCTACTTAGAACTTCTTCGGGGTTTGACCCTATTACTGTCGGCTAACCACCAAGTGGGCAATTCCGTCGATGCAGTCCTTATGGCCTCCAAAGGGCCCCAAGCCATTCCTATTAACCGTTGCGGCTCCATGGCTGCTTCAGCAGGGTAGACCACAACTCCGTTTCGTTTTCTACCTCGGAGCGTAGCCGAATAATTCCAAGTCTCTAGCTTCTGTCCTATTTGGCACTATTTCGATACTATTTCTTTTTGACGAGTGAACAGTAAACATGAATAGTAATCATGAATAGTAACCATGAATAGTAAAACAAACACTGTGGAGATCATATATATAGATGCAGAACATGAATAGTAATAACAACTACTGTGGAGATCATATTTATATATGCGGAACATGAACAGTAATAACAACTACTGTACGAATCACAATCTTACAAACATGTAGAAATATAAAAAACATTGTTCAAAACAAAACAAAAACATAACTAAATACATACCCTTAAAAAGGGAAAAGAAAAACTACTTAGCTACATAACTCCCAAAGTTACCGACCGTGGTACATGTCGGTTCCCTCTTTTCTACTCAGCCATTACGGCTATTAAGCACATACCGTGCTTAAGGAACTTGCCGGAGAAAGATCGGCGGAAATCGCCTTCGTCGAGTCGCTCCAAATTCGAATTGCTTCAATTTCGAATTTAGTGTCTCTGAGTTCGAATGTCTCAACCTCTGGAGGAGCATCAAATTTATAGCTGAAGATCTTTCGTGTCTTCTGCTTTTACCCTTGATTGAAAGGTGTGTGTTTAAAGACAAAGGGTAACTTTTGTCTTTTTGGCTTGTTATTTTTGCCCTTCCATTATTACCTTTCGGCACCGAAAGCAGGGGTAGAAATGTCTTTTCTACTTGTGACATCATGATGATGACGTGTAGGAATCTTTTTTAGTCATCTTTGTTGACTTTGTTTTCGTCATGGGCCTAATCTGCTAACGTGGCTGCTAACGTGGCTGCTGACTGCTCATTTCTGTGCACAATTTACAGGTGTGCTCCTTCGGAAAAGTCTTCTGGGCCATCTGGCAGAAGCTTTCCTTTGTTGTTTTGCTGAAGGGGATATTTCCTCCAAGGAGTTTCTTCAGCGTAGCTTCGAGACTGGTCTAGACGGATGCCGAAGTCTCTTGATAGCTTTTTGAGACGATCGTCAGTGGGATGGAAGTCTTGAAGACAAAGCTTTTCTTTTTCTGAAGCAGCTGTTGTATGAACTGTATCAGGTTCTTGAGCCCGCGGATACGCCTGGTTGACCAGACTGCTTTTGGGCAAGGCTTGGCTTTTGAAACATGTCTGGGATCATATTCCATATTTGCGTCACCTTCTTTGATGCCTTCAATAGTCACGATAGAAATGCTTGGAAACTTCTTTGTATCAGTAACAATTTCAACAATACAGGAAACAAAATGAAGTTGAATTCCTTTACTCTTTGTTATGGAGATGAAACTTTTGCAAGCCTCCATAATTTCCTTTGGCATTTTCTCCAACATTGATAAATCGGTGGAGTGAAGTACCATCTGTTTTATGAATCCATATGCATAAAGCATGGATGCATATTTTGAGTCTATTTCATGACTAATCTTCACTTGATTCCAACTGTTGCAGGGTTCAGTGGTGAAGAAGGGAGTGTTCATCCCTTGTCCAATTTGTTCATTCCATCTCTGGAATTGAACAGTATGATCAGATTCGATCTTTGAATGAACGTTGTCTACCTTTTGAGGGCGTAGCGAGGGTTCCTCAGACATAATGTCCGAAAGTTTTAAAGGTTTAAATTTCTTTAAAAACTCAAACTCATTAAAACTAGTTTTATCTGGTTTATTTAGGCTTTTCAACCTTGTAAACTCAGACGGGGTAACCAATTTTGTCTTGAATGATTTCTCATTACTAGACAAGTCCGTTTCCATCAGGGATGGATCCGTTAAGACTTCCTTTTCAGCTCGAGACTGACAGGTAGAAGTCCCTGATTCCGATTTCAATGAAATCGTTAAGGTTTCCTTTCCAGCTCTAGACTGGCAGGTAGAAATCCCTGATTCCCCTATCTTCAGAGAAGATTGGGTTGTGATTTCCTTCTCATGCCTGGCATGACCGGTAGAAATCCCGGGTCAACCTGTGTTTATCAAAACACTAAAGTCATCTGTCTGCTGATTAGCTGACGTTGTGGCTTCCTTTTCTCGCGATGGAGATCAGGTAGAAGTCCCGGAGGAGCTTGGCATTTCATGCCGTTGAGTGAGTTCTTTTAACTCTTCGGTTAACTCTTTAACCTTGAGTTGTAAGACTTCTCCACTTAACCCGTAACAGGCACAATTCTCATGTATGTCTCCTCGTTCTGAAAGAACTAAAAGACTGTCGAATAGTGACTGTAGGGTTGAAAGCAATACCGTGAGTGTGGCAATTGCTGCTGCTAGGTCCGTCAGGGTGCTGTTGAAGGGATCCATTTTACCTGTCTGTAACACAAGAAAATTCTCGAGTAAGAGTATCAGGTAAATAGTTTTTATCTCCTTTAATGTGTTCAACAGTAAAAGAGAATTGAAAGAACCATTGTTGCCAACGGAGTAATCTACCGCGACAAAGTGAATCTTCTAAATTTCTTGTCATAAAACCGACAAAATTTTTACAGTCAGTTCTTACTAGAAATTCTTTGGGAGCGAGATAAAGATAAAACTTTTTTATCCCATTCTTTATTGCTAAAATTTCTTTTTCATAAGAATGATAGTTTGTTTCAGCAGATGAAAATGTTCCTGATGTATATTTGCATATTTTTTCAGAATCATTGATTTTGCATTTTAGGACTGCTGCCCAAGTGTGATCAGAGGCATCAGTTTCTAAAATCAGTTTTGCATCTGGATTGGGTAGAGTTAACACTGGGAGGTGTTTCATCATTTGTTTGATCCGGATTACTTCAAGACTATCAGTGGGTGTCCATTCCCATTTGACGTCTTTCTTTAGTTTCTTTTGAAAGGGTTTCCTAATTTCTGCTAAATTCTTTATGAATTGTTCAACATATGTTAGGCATCCTAAGAAACGTTGAAGTTGTTTTATATCTTCAATTTCATTCGGAAAAGCAGCTAGTTTTTCCAGAGTATGATTTTGAAGAATGATTTCTCCTTTTGAGATGTTTAGACCTAAGAAATCTATCTTGGTTTTAAACAACTCTGATTTCTTTTTGCTAAGTGCTATCCCAGCATTTTTTAAGGCATTTAAGACCTTAAGTAATTGCTCTTTATGTTGATCCTTGGTTTCTGAAAAGACTAGGATGTCATCAACATAAACTAAGCAAAATTTAAAGAATGGTTTGTGGATATCATTCTTTCTTCTTTGAAATATGTTGGGTGCTTGTTGTAACCCAAAGGGTATTACAAGCCACTCATAATGTCCTGAAGGACAACTGAATGCAGTAAGGGGAATAGCTCTTTCGGTTAGACGAATTTGCCAAAACCCGGATTTGCAATCAAATTTAGAAAACCATTGTTTTCCTCATATGGCAGCTATTAATATTTCTTTGTTAGGAAGATAGTAGCCATCCATTTTTGTGGCTTCATTAACCTTTTTATAGTTAATGACCATTCGAGCTTTTCCTCGTTTTATCTCTGCATGATTCCGTACCAGGAAAGCAGGAGATGTATGTGGAGAATGACTTGAGTGGATTAACCCTTGAGCTAGCAAGTCATTTATCTGTGTTGAGAATTCTTCAACATCAGAAGGAGTGTAAACCATAGGTTTTTCTCGGATTTCTTTTTCAGGATCAAGAAGTTCGAGGTTGGCATATGGTTTTTGTTTATGCCACCATTCTAAGGGTTTCTCAGAACAAGTGGATTCTAGAAGTTGCTGAACTTCAGATTCACAGGACTCAGCGAGGAGCAGAGTTTCTAAGGGAGGAATCTTATCACCACGCTTGTTGCGTTTTTTGAAGACCTGATGGAGGACAACTCCATTGCCAGAAATGGCATAGGCTTTAGTGGGTTTTACTGCGTAGACAAATACCACAAAATTATCGATTTCACGTCGAGTGCGACATCGAAGTTTATAGTAGGCTGGTGTTTGCTCTACAGGGGCATGAAACATGAGCCATTCATTTCCTAGGACTAAATCGAGTCCTGAGTTTATGTTTGATCCTAAACTAATGAGTTTTGGAATCATAAACTTTTCACCTCCAATGTCGAGATGAATGTTTCGGGCTTCGGCAAGAAGAGAGATAGTTTCTCCGGAGCCAACGGTTACTTGAAGGGGTACTTCAAGTGGTTTCCATAGATCAGTGGGAAGTAAATTTTGTCTGGCTAGGCAGTATGAACTACCTGTATCTACGAGAGCGTGTATATGGAATTTGATATATCCGGGTAGTTTAAGAATGACCATGATATAAGAATTTCCAGATGCTACATGCTTTGCGTTTATGCGGATACTCATTCAGAGAAGGTGCCTGAAGAGTCCGACATGTTCTCTGAGTTTTCCGAGGAGGAGGACTTAGTTTCAAGATGAAGTTCATATACTTCATCTTCTGACTGGATGTCATCGTAATGAATGATTTCCAATCCATTTTCTTCGGGCAGTAACATGTATGTACTATACTGCCGTTGTTGTTTATCATTTGGACAATCTTTTGCAAAATGTCCTTCTTTCTGGCATATCCAGCATTTGCATTTGCTTGGGGTTTTCCCCTTTGGGCAGTATGCACTTGACCCTTTACTGGATGTGGTCGGGCCAGAATTTGTTCTTTTCTTAAAGTATCTCCTTTTAGGAGTATACCTGGTTGTAGAACTTTTTTGTATCCTAAATTTTTTCTGTTGAAATTTCTTAGGATATTTTCGTTGCTTATGGGAGGTGGCTTTGCAACCATAAGCTCCTACATTTTTGTTCTGGTTTGAACAACAAATGTTTGTTTATTTGCCTTACTACTTTTCTTTTGTAGTTTTTGGGCTTCACAAAGATTTGCCAACATGTCTTGTACAAATCTATGTCTTCTTCCTAAAGTATCAATGTTTAGGAAAATATCCATGGTTAAAGTATCATGCTCTGGGTTGTTTTGCCAGTATTTTGTAACGTAGTCTTTTTCAGCTACATGTGCAAATGGTTATGACAATTTTGCATAAAAGATAGACAGATAAGGTTTCTGGTCTTCTTTTTGCAGTTTATAGAAGTAACTTGCAAACTCACAGTAATACTTCTCATAAAAACAAATGTTACAGATTTGTAACTTGTTTAATTTCTGAAGAGTTTCTAAACGCTTTCTTTGTTTAGTACTCTCATTGTAGGCTTCTAGGGTTGGATGTATTCCTAGAAATTCCTTTGATATCTTAGCCACTAATCCTTTCAAGATATTGGCTATCGATATTGAGGTATTAGCTCATTTTTGGTCTTCGGGAAGGTTGTCCCACCAATGAGCTACATTACCCTGTAAAGCATGGGTAAAGAAATTAAATGCTGATTCTTGGTTCCTAGATTCATGCATATTTGTAGCATTGCTCATGCTTCTTTCCCAATCTTTAAGGACCTTTTCTCCATCCTTGGGGCAATCCAAGTTCAGGTAAAATCCAAAAGGGTTTATGCTATCTATGGTTTGGTGTCCCTTAGTAGCATTTGAGGGATCGACATTTGTGAATTTTGTCGAATACCTTTGTCCTCCCAGGGATATTTTGGAGTGGGAGAAACTTTCTCGTTCTTGTGGGTGAGCTGCAGTACAGTTTCGGAAGTTATCTTGAAAGCTATCTTCCATGTGGGTATCTCGTCCCTTGAAGTTTCTGCTTCAAAATGGTCGCTACCACGAAGCATTCGAAATCTTTTACCAAGATCATCTGCCTTTTTGTCTTTAACAAAGTAGTCTATTTTCTTGGTATTTTCTTCTGCAACTTCACCAGATTCCCAGGCTTCTGGTTCACTGTCGTGTTGCTCTTGTTGTTTACTAGAAGAAGACTTTCTTCTTGAACATAATAAATCGGTTGGCGATCGAAGGTATTATATTCTGCGTAAACTTCATCATCGGTGGAAGATGATGCTTTTGAAGCGATCCTAAAAGAAAATGGTGCTAGATCCTTTTTTCTTCTAGGTGCTATGCAAGGTGTTGCAAAGTACACTAGGTTTTTAAGCCATCCGGTGATATCAGGAAGGCCTAATGGTAATGGAGTTTCCATATCCATCAAATAGAAAAACTCATTCATTTTTACAAAGCTAAAAGGTTTAGCTTTTGTTTAATATTTTTGATCTTGCATCAAAATCTATGGATGCGATTCGTGTATCCTTCCCAATGGAAATAGTACATTTCCATGGAGTGGATAGAATCATCTTCTGGTTGAAGCATGTTTCTTAGTAAGAGAGTGAAGGCAAGGCCATCTCTCTTTCTTTGTAAATGATCTAAAAGTTTTTTGTTTATAGATCATCTATTTTGGGATGCTGTCCAAGCTTGTTCAGCATCGTCTTTTGTCCAGAATTTTCTGTGAGAATTTTCGGGAAATCCTATGACTTGAGATTGGGCTTCTTCCCAGCTGCCATATATTCCTGTTTCTCTTCCTATAAAGACAACATACCAGTATTTTGTTTTTTCTGGTTTTCCGAATGTACTTGTAGAGGCTTCTCCTATTGAAGTCTACAGGTTGAGGTACGATTTCTTCTTGGGTCATTCTGTAGATTTCTCTTTGCAGAATGATTACCAAATCTTCTAAGAATTGCTTAGATAGCATATTCTTGAAGTTCAAGTTGTTCAATCCTGATTTGGTGTTTCAGGTCTTTGATAACTTGTTTTAATCCTACTGGACCGTGTCCTAAGAATCGTCCATCTCGGATTATCCTTCTTCCTTCGTTGTTATATTCTACAACTAAAGGATTTTCTTCGAGCTCTTTGAGTTTGGCTTGAACTCGTGAGAGTCGATCTTTTAACTGTCGAATCCAGACCTTCTGGAATTCGATTTGATTATCATACCTTCTGGTAATGATATATTCTCGCAGTCGCGAATAATTTATTAGTCTTATCGCTGGATTAGACCTATTTTGTTCCATAATGGACTTTTGGTTTTGTACATTTGTTCTTTACAAATGTTACATGGGATGTGACCGGTATGGGTCGTAACTGTTTGGGAGTATGTATACCTAAACAGAAAGAATCAAAGTTAAGCTTTGACTTCTTTGAAACATATGAAACTAAGTCTATTTTTGCCTATTCACAAAAAGCAGAACTAACAATCATAGATCATCGTAAATGTTTCAATAGATTTAATTGTGTAACGGCTATAATTTTGGTTAAAATGACTTTTGGTATGGGAAACAACACTTAATTAAAAATGCCTCGCCCCCCCTTTTCCGATGATTGCAAAACCTAATATATAGAAAACTAAAAGAGTTTACAATCCTTGAAAATCACAAATACTTTTTGGAATTATCTCTCTAAGCTTTTCTGAATTTCCATTTTGGATGTTCAATATTTTTTACAATCCAAACTTGTGTTTTCACTCTTCCGTTTTTCTCGTAAAAAAAAAGATAAGGCAAATAAAACACAACAAAATGTAAATTTTAGAGTATATGTATTCAAAAAATTGAAAACTATAACAAATGTAAGTGAAGAAAATTATTTCATGCACTAAAAATGAACACCAAAGTTTTGTTATCTATGTTTCGGAAATTCCTCTAGTACAACCCCTAATAGCTTGGTGGAATTTTTAAGAAAGAGATTTCTAATTGATCCTAACATGTTTTAAATATAGATATGCATGCCTGAAACACGTTGAAGATTCAAATGACCTAATGATCCAAAAATTTCAAAGAGTAGAAAAAATTAAATTCTCAAGTTAATGTGCTGTGGGATATTTGCCAGAGCCAAACAACCACTTTTTGGCTATATACAAAAAGTGACGTAACAACTATAGCTCATCGTAAATGTTTTGATCGATTAACTATGTGTAAGGCTAATTTTTGTTAGAAATGACTTATGGTTTGAGAGTCAACACTTAGTTAAAAATGCCTCGCCCCCCCTGTTCCGATGATAGCAAAACCTAATATATAAAAAACTCAAAGAGTTTACAATGCTTAAAAATCATAGATACTTTTTAAAATTATCTCTCACAGCATTTATGCATTTCCAATTTTAATGTTCAATTTTTTTTCAAATCCAAACATGAGTTTTCACTCTCACATTTTTCTCGTAAACAAAAAGATAAGGCAAATAGATCAGAACGATATGAAAATTTTAGAGTTTATGTATGCAAAAAATAAAAAAATTATAATAAATATAAATAAAAAAATTTATTTCACGCACTAAAAATGAACACCAAAGTTTTGTTATCCAAGTTTGGGAAATTCCACTAGTACAACCCGTAATAGGTTGGATGAATTTTATAAGAAAGATATTACTAATTGCTCCTAAAATGTTATAAATAAGGATATGCATGCCTAAAACATGTTGACAATGCAAATGACCTAATGATCCAATAATTTCAAGGAGAAGAAAAAATTAAATTCTCAAGTAAACGTGTGGTGGGATACTTACCAGAGCCAAACAACCCACTTTTTGCCTATTTACAAAAAGCGGACCAAACAATCATACATCATTGTAAATGTTTTGATCGATTAAATAGTGTAACAACTATAATTTTTGTTAGAAATGACTTTTGGTTTGGGAGACAACTCTAAGTCAAAAATACCTCAAACCCCCCCCCCCCCCCCCCCCCCCCCCCCCCCCCTTTTCAGATGATTGCAAAACTTAATTTATAAAAAGGTAAAAGAGTTTACAATCCTTAAAAATCACAGATTCTTTTTGGAATTATCTCTCTCAGCATTAGTGCATTTCCATTATGGATGTTCAATTTTTTTTCAAATCCGAACTTGAGCTTTCACTCTCCCATTTTTCTTGTAAACAAAATGATAAGGCAAATAGATCACAACCAAATGAAATTTTTAGATTTTATGTATGTAAACCATTGAAAACTATAATAAATTTAAGTGAGGAAATTTATTTCACGCACTACAAATGAACACCAAAGTTTTGTTATCCATGTTTGTGAAATTCCACTAGTACAACCCCTAATTGCTTTGTGGAATTGTATAAGAAAGCGATTTCTAATTGATCCTAACATGTTTTAAATATGGATATGCATGCGTGAAACATATTGAAGATGCAAATGACTTAATGATCCAAAAATTTCAAGGAATAGAAAAAATTAAATTTTCAAGTCAACGTGCGATGGGACATTTACCAGTGCCAAACAACACACTTTTTGCCGATATACAAAAAATGGACCTAACAATCATAGATCATCGTAAATTTTTTGATCGATTAATGATGTGTAACCTCTATAATGTTTTTTAGAAATGACTTTTGGTTAGGGAGTCAACACTCAGTTGAAAATACCCTACCCCCTCTTTTTCGTTGATTGCAAAACCAAATATATTAAAAACTAAAAGAGTTTACAATCCTTAAAAGTCACGGATACTTTATGGAATTGTTTCTCTTAGCATTTGTGCATTTCCATTTTGGATGTTCAATTTTTTTTCAAATCAAAACATGAGTCTTCACTATTCCCTTTTTCTCGTAAACAAAAAGATAAGGCAAATAGATCACAACAAAATGAAAATTTTAGAATTAATGTATGCAAAAATTTTAAAACTATAATAAATGTAAGTGCAGAAAATTATTTCACTCAATAAAAATGAACACCAAAGTTTTGTTATCCATGTTTGGGAAATTCCACTATTACAACCCCTTATAGCTTGGTGGTATTTTATAAGAAAAATATTTTTAATTGATCCTAACATGTTTTAAATATGGATATGCATGTCTAAAACATGTTGAAGATGCAAACGACTTAATGATCCAAAAATTTCAAGGTGTAGAAAAAATTAAATTCTCAAGTTAACATGCGGTGGGATATTGACCAGAGACAAACAACCCTTTTTTTGCCTATACACAGAAAGCGGACCTAACAATCATGGATCATCGTAAATATTTTGATCGATTATTAATGTGTAACGGCTATAATTTTGGTTAGAGACGACTTATGGTTTGGGAGACAACACTCAGTTGAAAATACCTTGGCCCCCCTTTTCCGAAGATTGCAAAACCTTATATATAAAAAACTAAAAGTGTTTACAATCCTTAAAAATTACACATACTTTTTCGAATTATCTCTCTCAGCATTTCTGCATTTCAATTTTGGATGTTTAATTTTTTTTAAAATCCAAACTTAAGTTTTTTCACTCTCCCATTTTTTCTGGTAAACAAAAAGATAAGGCAAATAGATCACAACAAAATGAAAATTTTAGTGTTTATGTATGCAAAAATTTGAAAACTATAATAAATGTAAGTGAAGAAAATTACTTCACGCACTAAAAATGAACACCAAAGTTTTGTTATCCATGTTTGGGAATTTTATAAGAAAGAGATTTCTAATTGATCCTAACATGTTTTAATTATGGATACGCATGACTGAAACTTGTTGAAGATGCAAATGACCTAATGGTCCAAAAATTTTGAAGAGTAGAAAATATTAAATTCTCAAGTTAACGTGTGGTGGGATATTTACCAGAGCCAAACAACCCACTTTTTTCCTATATACAAAAAACAGACCTAACAAACATAGATCATCGTAAATTTTTTGATCGATTAATTATGTGTAAAGGCCATAATTTTTGTTAGAAATGACATATGGTTTGGGAGTCAACACTCAGTTAAAAATGCCTCTTCCCCTTATTCCTGTGACAGTAAAACCTAATATATAAAAAAATAAAAGAGTATACAATCCTTAAAAATCACATATATTTTTGGAATTATCTCTCTCAGCATTTGTGCATTTCCAATTTGGATGTTTAATTTTTTTTCAAATCCAAACTTGAGTTTTCACTCTCCCATTTTTCTCGTAAACAAAAAGATAAGGCAAATAGATAAAAAAAAAGTGAAAATTTTAGAGTTTATGTATGCAAAAAATTAAAAACTATAATAAATGTAAGTGAAGAAAATTATTTCACGCACTAAAAATAAACACCAAAGTTTTGTTACACATGTTTGAAAAATTCCACTATTACAACCCCTAATAGCTTGGTGGAATTTTGTAAGAAATAGATATCTAATTTATCCTAACATGTTTGAAATATGGATATGCATGCCTGAAACATGGTGAAGATGCAAATGACCTAATGATCAAAAAATTTGAAGCAAAAATAATTAAATTGTCAAGTTAACGAGCGGTGGGATATTTACCAGAGCCAAAGAACCCAGTTTTTGCCTTTTTAGAAAAAGTGGTCCTAACAATCATAGATCATCAAAAATGTTTTGATCGATTAATGATATGTAACAGCTATAATTTTTGTTAGAAATGACATGGTTTGGGAGTCAACACTTGGTTAAAAATGCCTCACCCCCCTTTTTCGATTATTGCAAACCCTAATATATAAAAACTAAAAGATTTTACAATCCTTAAAAATCACTGGTACTTTTTGTTATTATCTCTCACAGTATTTTTGCATTACCATTTTGGATGTTCAATTATTTTTCAAATCCAAACTTGAGTTTTCACTCTCCCATTTTCTGTAAACAAAAAGATAAGGCAAATAGATCGCAACAAAATGAATATTTTAAAATTTATGTATGCTAAAATTTTATAACTATAAGAAATATAAGTGCAGAAAATTATTTCACGCACTAAAATTGAACACCAAAGTTTTGTTATCCATGTTTGGGAAATTCCACTATTACAACCCCTAATAGCTTGGTGGAATTTTATAACAAAAGAGATTTCCAATTGATCCTAACATGTTTTCAATATAGATATGCATGCCTAAAACATGTTGAAGATGCAAACGACCTAATGATCCAAAAATTTTGAGTAGAAAAAATTTAGTTCTCAAGTTAACGTGCGGAGAGATATTTACCAGACCCAAACAACCCATTTTTGCCTATGCACAAAAAGCAGACCTAACAATCATAGATCATCGTAAATTTTTTGATCGATTAAATTGTTGAACGGCTATAATTTTTGTTAGAAATGACTTATGGTTAGGGAGACAATACTCAGTTGAAAATGCCTCCCCCCCTTTTTCGATGAATGCAAAACCTAATATATAAAAAACTAAAAGTGTTTACAATCCTTAAAAATCATAAATACTTTTTTGAATTATCTCTCTCAGCATTTGTACATTTCTATTTTGGATGTTTAATTTTTTTTTAAATCCAAACTTGAGTTTTCAATCTCCCATTTTCTTGTGAACAAAATGATACGTCAAATAGGTCACAACAAAATGAAAATTTTAGAGTTTATGTATGTATAAAATTGAAAACTATAATAAATGTAAGTGAAGAAAATTACTTCAAGCACTAAAAATGAACACCAAAGTTTTGTTATCCATGTTTGGTAAACTCCACTATTACAACCCCTTATAGCTTGGTGGAATTTTACAAGAAAGAGATATCTAATTGATCCTAACATGCTTTAAATATGGATATGCATGACTGAAACATATTGAATATGCAAATGACCTAATGATCCAAAAATTTCAAAGAGTAGAATATATTAAATATTCAAGTTAACGTGCGGTGGGATATTTACTAGAGCCAAACAACTCACTTTTTGCATATATACAAAAAGCAAAATTAAAAAACATAGATCATCGTAAATGTTTTGATCGATTAAATAAGTGTAAAGGCTTTAATTTTTTGTTATAAATGACTTATGGTTTTGGAGTCAACACTCAGACAAAATTCTCGCCCACCCCTCCACCCCCCCCCCCCCCCCCCTTCTCCTTATTCCGATGATTGCAAAACCTAATATATAAAAAACTAAAAGAGTAAACAATCCTTAAAAATCACAGTTACTTTTCAAAATTATCTCTCTCAGCATTTGACCATTTCCATTTTTCGATTTTTAATTTTTTTTTAAATCCAAACTTGAGTTTTCTCTCTCCGACTTTTCTCATAAACAAAAAGATAAGGCAAATAGATCACAAAAAAATGAAAATTTTAGAGTTTATGTATGCAAAAAATTGAAAACTATAATAAATGTAAATGAAGAAAATTATTTCACGCACTAAAAATTAACACCAAAGTTTTGTTATCCATGTCTGGAAAATTCCACTATTACAACCCCTAATAGCTTGGTGGAATTTTATAAGAAAGAGATATCTAATTGATCCTAACATATTTCAAATATGGATATGCATGCCTGAAACATGGTGAAGATGCCAATGACCTAATGATCCAAAAATTTGGAGTAGAAAAAATTAAATTGTCAAGTTAATGTGTGGTGGCATTTTTACCAGAGCCAAACAACCCAGTTTTTGACTAATTAAAAGAAGCGGACCTAACAATCATAGATCATCATAAATTTTTTTATCAATTGAAGATGTGTAACGGCTATAGTTTTTTTTAGAAATGACTTATGGTTTGGGAGTCAACACTTGGTTAAAAATGACTCGCCCCCCTTTTTCCGATGAATTCATAACCTAATACGTAAAAATTAAAAGAGTTCACAATCCTTAAAAATCACAGATACTTTTTGTAATTATCTCTCTCAGCATTTGTGCGTTACCATTTTGGATGTTCAATTTTTTTCAAATCCAAACTTGAGTTTTCACTCTCCCATTTTTCTCGTAAACAAAAAGATAAGGCAAATAGATCACAACACAATGAATATTTTAGAATTTATGTATACAAAAAATTAAAACTATAAGAAATGTAAGTGAAGAAAATTATTTCACGCACTAAAAATGAACACCAAAGTTTTGTTATCCATGTTTGGGAAATTCCACTCTTACAACCCCTTATAGCTTGGTGGAATTTTGTAAGAAAGATATTTCTAATTGATCCTAACATGTTTTAAATATGGATATGCATGCGTGAAACATGTTGAAGAAGCAAATGACCTAATGATCCAAAACTTTTAAGGAGTAGAAAAAATAAATTCTCAAGTTAACGTGCGGTGGGATACTTAGCAGAGCCAAACAACCCACTTTTTTCCTATTCAGAAAAAGCAGACCTAACAATCATAGGTCATCCTAAATGTTTTGATCGATTAAATTGTGTAACGGCTGTAATTTTTGTTAGAAATGACTTTTTGTTTGGGAGACAACACTCAATTGAAAATGCCTCACCCCCTTTTTCAATGATTGCAAAACCTAATATATAAAAAACTAAAAGAGTTTACAATCCTTAAAAATCACAGATACTTTTTTGAATTATCTCTCTCCACATTTGTGCATTTCCATTTTGGATGTTCAATTTTTTTTCAAATCCACACTTGAGTTTTCTCTCTCCCATTTTTTCTCGTCTACAAAAAGATAAGGCAAAGAGATCACAACAAAATGAAAATTTAAATGTTTATGTACAAAAAAATTTGAAAACTATAACAAATGTAAGTGAAGAAAATTATTTCACGCACTAAAAATGAACACCAAAGTTTTGTTATCCATGTTTGGGATATTCCACAATTACTACCCCTAGTAGCTTGGTGAAATTTTATAAGAAAGAGATTTCTAATTGATCTGAACATATTTTAATTATGGATATGCATGCCTGAAATTTGTTGAAGATGCAAATAACCTAAAGATCCAAAACGTTCAAGTAGAAGAAAAACTTAAATTCTCAAGTTAACATGCGATGGGATATTTACCAGAGCCAAACAACCCACTTTTTGCTTATACACAAAAAGCGGACCTAACAATCATAGATCATCAAAAATTTTTTGATCGATTAAATTGTGTAACGGCTATAATTTTGGTTGGAAATGACTTATGGTGTGGGAGACAACACTCGGTTGAAAATGCCTCACCGCCCCTTTTCTGATGATTGCAAAACCTAATATATAAAAAACTAAATGTGTTTACAATCCTTAAAAATCCCAGTTACTTGTTTGAATTATCTCTCTCAACATTTGTGCATTTCCATTTTGGATGTTTAATTTGTTTTGAAATTCAAACTAGAGTTTTCACTCTCCCATTTTTCTTGTAAAAAAAAAGATAAGGCAAATAGATCACTACAAAATAAAAATTTTAGAGTTTATGTATGCAAAAAAATTGAAAACTATAATAAATGTAAGTGAAGAAAATTTCTTCACGTACTCAAAATGAACACAAAAGGTTTGTTATCCATATTTTGGAAATTCCACTATTACAACCCCTAATACCTTGGTGGAATTTTATAAGAAAGAGATTTCTAATTGATCCTAACATGTTTTAAATATGGATATGCATGCCTGAAACATGTTGAACATGCAAATGACCTAATGATCCAAAAATTTCAAAGAGTAGAAAAAATTAAATTCTCAAGTTAACATGCGGTTGGATATTTACAAGAGGCAAACAACCCACTTTTTTCCATTATAGAAAAAGCGTACCTAACAAACATAGATCATCGTAAATGTTTTGATCGATTAATTATGTGTCAAGGCTATAATTTTTGTTAGAAATGACTTATTGTTTGGGAGCCAACACTCTGTTAAAAAGGCCTCGCCCCTCTTGGTCCTATGATAGCAAAACCTAATATATAAGAAACTAAAAGAGTATACAATCCATAAAAATCACAGATACTTTTCGTAATGATCTCTCGCATGATCTGTGCATTTCCATTTTGGAAGTTCAATTTTTTTTTTAATCCAAACTTGAGTTTTCACTCTCCCATTTTTCTCGTAAACAAAAAGATCAGGAAAATAGATCACAACGATATGAAAATTTTAGAGTTTATTAATGCAAAAAATTAAAAAATATAATAAATTTAAGTGAAGAAAATTATTTTATGCACTAAAAATGAACGCAAAAGTTTTGTTTTCCATGTTTAGGAAATTCCACTAGTACAACCCCTAATAGCAGTGTTGTTATCCATGTTTAGGAAATTCCACTAGTACAACCCCTAATAGCTTGAAGGAATTTTATGAGAAAGAGATTTCTAATTGATCCTAACATGTTTTAAATATGGATATGCATGCCTGACACATGTTGAAGATGTCAATGACCTAATGATCCAAAAATTTCAAGGAGTAGAAAAAATTAAATTCTCAAGTTAACATGTGGTGGGATATTTACCCGAGCCAAACAACCCACTTTTTCCTATTTACAAAAAGCGGACCTAACAATCATAGATCATTGTCAATGTTTGATCAATTAAATTGTGTAACGGCTATAATTTTTGTTAGAAATAACTTTTGGTTTGGGAGACAACACTGAGTTAAAAACGCCTCGCCCCCCTTTTCTGATGATTGCAAAACATAATATATAAAAAACTAAAAGAGTTTACAATCCTAAAAAATCATAGATAATTTTTTGGAATTATCTCTCTTAGCATTTGTGCATTTCATTATGGATGTTCAATTTTTTTTCAAATCCAAACCTGAGTTTTCACTATCCCATTTTTCTCATAAACAAAAAGATAAGGAAAATAGATCACAACAAAATAAAAATTTTAGAATTTATGTATGCCAAAAATTGAAAACTATAATAAATGTAAGTGCAAAAAATTATTTCACGCACTAAAAATAAACCCCAAAGTTTTGTTGACCATGTTTGGAAAATTCCACTATTACAACCCCTAATAGCTTGCTGGTATTTTATAAGAAAGAGATTTCTAATTGATCATGACAAGTTTTAAATATGGATATGCATTCCTGAAACATGGTTAAGATGCAAATGACCTAATGATCAAAATATTTCAAGGAGGATAAAAAATTAAGTTCTGAAGTTAAGGTGTGGTGGGATATTTACCGTAGCCAAACAACCCAGTTTTGGCCTATTTACAAAAAGTGGACCTACCAATCATTGATTATCGTAAATGTTTTGATTGATTAATGATGTGTAATGGCTATAATTTTTGTTAGAAATGACTTATGGTTTGGGAGTCAACACTTAGTTAAAAATGCCTCGCCCCTCCTCTTCTGATGATTGCAAAACCAAATATATAATAAACTAAAAGAGTTTACAATCCTTAAAAATCACAGATACTTCTTCTAATTATCTCTCTCAACATTTGTGCATTTCCATTTTGGAAGTTCAATTTTTTTTCAAATCCAAACTTGAGTTTTCAATTTCAATTTTTCTCGTAAACAAAAAGAGAAGGCAAATAGATAACAACAAAATGAAAATTTTAGAGTTTATATATGCAAAAAATTGAAAACTATAATAAATGTAAGAGAAGAAATTATTTCAGGCACTAAAAATGAATACCAAAGTTTTTTTATCCATTTTTGAGAAATTCCACTAGTACTACCCCTCATAGCTTAGTGGAATTTTATAAGAAAGAGTTTTCTAATCGATCCTAACATGTTTGAAATATGGATATGCATGCGTGAAACAATGTGAAGATGCAAATGACCTAATGATCCAAAAATTTTGAGTAGAAAAAACTAATTTCTCTAGTTAACGTGCGATAGGATATTTACCAGAGCCAAACAACGCACCTTTTGCCCATTCACAAAAAGCTATAACAATCATAGATCATCGTAAATTTTTGATCGATTAAATTGTGAAACAGCTATAACTTTTGTTAGAAATGACTTTTGGTTTGGGAGACAACACTCAGTTGGACATGGCTCACCCCCCCCCATTCTAGTGATTGGATAACTTAATATACAAAAAACTAAATGAGTTTACAATCCTTAAAAATTACAGATACTTTTTGTAATTATCTCTCTCAGCATTTATTCATTTCCATTTTGGATGTTCAATTTTTTTTAAAATCCAAACTTCAGTTTTCACTCTCCCATTTTTCTCGTAAACAAAAAGATAAGGCAAAAAGATCACAAAAAAATGAAAATTTTCGAGTTTAAGTATGCAAAAAATTGAAAACTATAATAAATGTAAGTGAAGAAAATTATTTTACGCACTAAAAATGAACACGAAAGTTTTGTTATCCATGTTTGGAAATTTCCACTAGTACAACCCCAAATAGCTTAGTGGAATTTTATAAGAAAGAGATTTCTAATAGATCCTAACTTGTTTTAAATATGGATATGCATGCCTGAAACATGTTGAAGATGCAAATGACCTAATGATCCAAAATTTCAAGGAGTAGAAAAAATTAAATTCTCTAGTTAACATGTGGTGGGATATTTAAAAGAGCCAAACAACCCAGTTTTTGACTATTTACAATAAGCGCACCTAACAATCATAGATCATTATAAATATTTTTATCGATTAATAATGTGTAACGACTATAATTTTTGTTAGAAATTATTTATGGTTTGGAAGTCAAGATTTTGTTAAAAATGCCTCGTCCACACCCCCCCCCCCCCCCCCCCCCCCCCCCCCCCCCCCCCCCCTCCCCCTTTTCTGATGATTGCAAAACCTAATATATTAAAAACTAAAAGAGCTTACAATCCTTAAAAATCTCAGATACATTTTGGAATTATCTCTCTCAGCATTTGTGTATTTCCATTTTGGATGTTCAATTTTTTTCAAATCTAAACTTTGGTTTTGACTCTCCCATTTTTCTCGTAAACAAAAAGATAAGGCAAATAGATCACAACAAAATGAAAATTTTAGAATTTATGTATGCAAAAAATTGAAAACTACATTAAATGTAAGTGAAGAAAATTATTTCACGCACTAAAAATGACAACCTAATATTTTAAAAACTAAAAGAGCTTACAATCCTTAAAAATCTCAGATACATTTTGGAATTATCTCTCTCAGCATTTGTGCATTTCCATTTTGGATGTTCAATTTTTTTTCAAATCTAAACTTTGGTTTTGACTCTCCCATTTTTCTCGTAAACAAAAAGATAAGGCAAATAGATCACAACAAAATGAAAATTTTAGAATTTATGTATGCAAAAAATTGAAAACTACATTAAATGTAAGTGAAGAAAATTATTTCACGCACTAAAAATGACAACCAAAGTTTTGTTATCCATGTTTGGGAAATTCCACTATTACAACCCCT
The DNA here is from genome assembly GCF_029961685.1 of Aristolochia californica. Taxonomy (NCBI): domain Eukaryota; kingdom Viridiplantae; phylum Streptophyta; class Magnoliopsida; order Piperales; family Aristolochiaceae; genus Aristolochia; species Aristolochia californica. Next base: position 9,274,288 of record NW_027181826.1, on the reverse strand, counting down.
AATAGCTAGGTGAATTTTATAAGAAAGAGATTTGTAATTGATCCTAAAATGTTTTAAATATGGATATGCATGCATGAAACATTTTGAAGATGCAAATGACCTAATGATACAAAAATTTCAAGGAGTAGAAAAAAATAAATTCTCAAGTTAACGTGCAATGGGACATTTATCAGAGCCAAACAACCCATTTTTTGCCTATTCACAAAAGCAGCCCTAACAATCATAGATCTTCGTAAATGTTTTGATCGATTAAATTGTGTAACGGCTATAATTTTTTTTAGAAATGACTTATGGTTTGGGAGAGAACTCTCATTTAAATACGCCTTGCCCCCCTTCTCCGATGATTGCAAAACCTAATATATAAAAAACAAAAAGTGTTTACAATCCTTAAAAATCATAGATACTTTTTTGAATTATCTCTCTCAGCATTTGTGCAATTCCATTTTGGAAGTTCAATTTTTTTTTTACATCCAAACTTGAATTTTCTCTCTCTCATTTTTCTCGTAAACAAAAAGATAAGGCAAATAGATCACAAAAAAATGAAAATTTTAGAGTTTATGTATGTAAAAAATTAAAAACTATAATAAATGTAAGTGAAGATAATTATTTCACGCACTAAAAATGAACACAAAAGTTTTGTTATCCATGTTTGAAAAATTCCACTAGTACAACCATTAATAACATGGTGGAATTTTATTAGGAAGAGATTTCTAATTGATCCAAACCTGTTTTAAATATGGATCTGCATGCCTGAAACATGTTGAAGATTCAAATGACCTAATGATCCAAAATTTTCAAAGAGTAGAAAAAATTAAATTCTCAAGTTAATGAACAGTGGGATATTTACCAGAGCCAAACAACACAATTTTTGCCTTAATACAAAAACCGGACCTAACAATCATAGATCATCGTAAATGGTTTGATCGATTAATGATGTGTAACAGCTTTAATTTTGGTTAAAGAAATGGCCTCTTCTAAGAAAAAATTGAAAACTATAATAAATGTAAGTGCAAAAAATTATTTCACGCACTAAAAATGAACACCAAAGTTTTGTTATTCATGTTTGGGAAATTCCACTATTACAACCCCAAATGGCTTGGTAGAATTTTATAAGAAAGAGATTTCTAATTTATCCTAACATCTTTTAAATATGGATATGCATGCCTTAAACATGGTGAAGATGCAAATGACCTAATCATCCAAAAATTTCAAGGAGTAGAAAAAATTAAATTCTCAAGTTAACGTGCGGTGCGATATTTACCAGAGTCAAACAACCCAGTTTTTTCCTATTTACAAAAAGCGGACCCAACAATCATAGATCATAAATGTTTTGATAGATTAATGATGAGTAATGGTTATAATTTTTTTTAGAAATGACTTATGATTTGGGAGTCAACACTGAGTTAAAAATGCCACGCCCCCTCTTTTCCAATGATTGCAAAACCTAATATATAAAAAACTAAAAAAGAGTTTACAATCCTTAAAAATCACAAATAATTTTTAGAATTATCTCTCTCAGAATTTCTGAATTTCTATTTTGGAAGTTCAATTTTTTTTACAATCCAAACTTGTGTTTTCACACCCCTATTTTTCTCGTAAACAAATAGATAAGGAAAATTGAACACATCCAAATGTAAATTATTGAGTTTATGTATTTAAAAAATCTAAAAAATATAACAAATGTAAGTGAAGAAAATTATATCATGCACTAAAAATGAACACCAAAGTTTTGTTATCCATGTTTGGGAAATTCATCTAGTACCACCCCTAATTGCTTGGTAGAATTTTATAAGAAAAAGATTTCTAATTAATCCTAAAATGTTTTAAATATGGACATGCGTGCCTGAAACATGTTGAAGATGCAAATGACCTAATGATCCAAAAATTTCAATGAGTAGAAAAAATTAAATGCTCAAGTTAACGTGCGGTGGGATATTTACTTTTTGCCTATCTACAAAAGTGGACCTAACAAACATTGATCATCGTAAATGTTTTGATTGAGTAATTATGTGTAACGGCTATAATTTTGTTAGAATTGACTTATTGTTTGGGAGTCAACACTCAGATAAAACTACCTCACCCCCCCTTTTCCAAAGATTGCAAAACCTAAAATATATAAAAATAAAAGTGTTTAAAATACTTAAAAATCACATATACTTTTTGGAATAATCTATCTCAGCATTTGTGCATTTCCATTTTGGATGTTCAATTTTTTTTCAAATTCAAACATGAGTTTTCACTATCCCATTTTTCTCATAAACAAAAAGATAAGCCAAAGAACCCAGTTTTTTTCCTATTTACAAAAAGCGGACCAAACAATCATAGATCATCGTAAATGTTTTGATCAATTAATGATGTGTAATGGCTATAATTTTTTGTTAGAAATGACTTATGGTTTGGGAGTCAACAATGAGTTAAAAATGCCTCGCCCTCCCTTTTTCGATGACTGCAAAACCTAACATATAAAAAATTAAAAGAGTTTACAATCCTTTAAAATCACAGATACTTTTTGGAATTATCTCTCTCAGCATTTGTGCATTTCCATTTTGGATGTTCAATTTTTTTTCAAATCCAAACTTGAGTTTTGACTCTCCCATTTTTCTTGTAAACAAAAAGATATGGCAAATTGATCACATCAAAATAAAAAATTTAGAGTTTATGTATGCAAAAAATTGAAAACTATAATAAATGTAAATGAAGAAAATTATTTCACGCACTAAAAATAAACACCAAACTTTTGTTATTCATGTTTGGGAAATTCCACTATTGGAACCCCTAATAGCTTGGTGGAATTTTTAAGAAAGTGAATTCTTATTGTTCCTAACATGTTTTAAATATGGACATGCATGCCTGAAACTTGTTTTTGGAAGATAAGATCAAGCCCAAACGACCAAGGAAGGCCCACTTATGTAAGATTATTAGAAGATGGACCACATCACCAAGTAAGGCCAATAGGATGGGCCCAAGCCCATAAGAAGTAGGACCCACAAAAATTACCAAGAGCTGGCATCCTTATCACATCAGTTGGAAGATAAAGAAGGACTCACAAAAGTATCTTTATCTTAGGGTCACGACCAAGAAGAGTTTTAGTTGAAGTTATATTTGTCTTTTATCAATATTGAGTAACCTAATTATGTTAGGACTTACCTTAACTGTGAGAATTTGGGTGTAATTGGGACAAGGGTAGTTTTATTGTAATTAGCCTCAACTACCTTCCTCTATTATAAATAGAGCATGGACTTTGATAACAACAAGTTATTGATGTCAATTAAGTATTTCATTTTTCCATAAATTCAACATGGTATCAGAGTTGGTCCTGTGAGTTGACTTGGGTCAACTCACAGAGGTAAAGTGATCCTTTTCTCTAAACCCTAAACCCTAGGTCAAGGTTCGTACATCATTGTACATGTTTTGATCGATTAATGTTGTGTAACGGCTATAATTATTTTTATAAATGACTTATGGTTTGGGAGTCAACACTCAGTTAAAAATGCCTCGCCCCCCCCCCCCCCCCCCCCCCCCCTCTCTTTTTCGATGATTGCAAAACCTAACATATAAAAAACTAAAAGAGTTTACAATCCTTAAAAATCACATATACTTTTGGGAATTATCTCTCTAAGCATTTGTGTGTTTCCATTTTGGATGTTCAATTTTTTTCATAACCAAACTTGAGTTTTCAGTCTCCCATTTATCTCATAAACAAAAAGATATGGAAACTTGATCTCAACAAAATGAAAATTTTAGAGTTTATGTATGCAAAAAATAGAAAACTATAATAAATGTAAGTGAATAAAATTATTTCATGCACTAAAAATGAACACCAAAGTTTTGTTATTCATGTTTGGGAAATTCCACTAGCACAACCCCTAATAGCTTGGTGGAATTTTATAAGAAAGAGATTTCTTATTGATCCTAACATGTTTTAAATATGGATATTCATGTCTAAAACTTGTTGAAGATGCAAATGACCTAATGATCCAAAAATTTCAAGGAGTAGAAAAAATTAAATTCTCAAGTTAACGTGTGGTGGGATATTTAGAGCCAAACAACCAACTTTTTGCGTATTAAAAAAAAGTGGACCTAACAATCATAGATCATCGTAAATGTATTGATAGATTAATGACTTTTAACTACTATAATTTTTGTTTGAAATGAGTTATGGATTGAGAGTTAACACTCAGTTAAAAATGCCTCGCACCCCCTTTTCCAATGATTGCAAAACCTTATATATAAGAAACTAAAAGAGTTTACAATCCTTAAAAATCACAGATACTTTTTGGAATTATCTCTCTCACCATTTGTGCAATTCCATTTTGGAAGTTCAATATTTTTTAAATCAAAATTTGAGTTTTCAAACTCCTTTTTTTTCTCGTAAACAAAATGATAAGGCTAATAGATCACAAAAAAATGAAAATTTTCAAGTTTATGTATGCAAAAAATCAAAACTATAATAAATTTAAGTGAAGAAAATTATTTTAGGTACTAAAAATGAACACCAAAGTTTTGTTATCCATGTTTGAGAAATTCCACAAGTACAACCCCTAATAGCTTGGTGGAATTTTATAAGAAAGAGATTTCTAATTGATCCTAACATATTTTAAATATGGATATGCATGCCTAAAACATGTTAAAGATGCAAATGACCTAATGATCCAAACATTTTGAGTAGAAAAATTTAAATTCTCAAGTGAACGTGCGGTGGGATATTTACTAGAGTCAAACAACCCACTTTTTGTCAATTTATAAAATGCGGACCTAACAATCATAGGTCATCATAAATGTTTTGATCGATTAATGACGTGTTACGGCTATAATTTTTGTTTGAAATGACTTATGGTTTGGGAGTCAACACTCAGTTAAAAATGCCTCGCCCCCTTTTTTCAATGATTGAAAAACCTAATATATAAAAAACTAAAAGAGTTTACAATCCTTAAAAATCACAAATACTTGTTGGAATTATCTCTCCCAGCATTTGTGCATTTCCATTTTGGATGTTCAATTTTTTTTCAAATCCAAACTTGTGTTTTCACTCTCCCATTTTTCTCGTAAACACAAATATAAGGCAAATAGATCACAACAAAATGAAAATTTTAGAGTTTAAGTATGCAAAAAATTGAAAACAATAATAAATATAAGGGAAGAAAATTATTTCACGCACTAAAAAAATCACTAAAGTGTTGTTGTCCATGTTTTGGAAATTCCACTAGTACAACCCCTAATATCTTGGTGGAATTTTATAAGAGAGATTTCTAATTGATCCTAACATGTTTTAAATAGGGATATACATGCCTGAAACATGGTGAAGATGCAAATGAGCTAATGATCCTAAAATTTCAAGAAGAAGAAAAAATTAAATTCTCAAGTTAACGTGCGGTGGGATTTTTTCCAGAGCCAAATAACCAAGTTTTTGGCAATTAAAAAAAAGTAGACCTAACAATCATAGATCATCGTTAATGTTTTGATCGTATAATGATGTGTAACGGCTATAATTTTTGTTAGAAATGACTTATGGTTTGGAGTCAACAATGAGTTAAAAATGCCTAGCCCCCCTTTTTTCGATGGTTGCAAAACCTAATATATAAAAAACTAAAAGAGTTTACATTCCTTAAAAATCATAGATACTTTTTGTAATTATCTCTCTTAGCATTTGTACATTTCCATTGTGGATGTTCAATTTTTTTTCAAATTCAAACTTGAGTTTTCGCTCTCCCATTTTTCTCTTAAAAAAATGATAAGGCAAATAGGTCACAACGATATGAAAATTTTAGAGTTTATATATGTAAAAAATTGAAAAGTATAATAAATTTATGTGAAGAAAATTATTTGACACGCTAAAAAATGAATACCAAAGTTTTGTTATCCATGTTTGTGAAATTCCACTAGTACAACCCCAATTAGCTCTGAGGAAATTTATAAGAAAGATATTTCTAATTGATCCTTACATGTTTTAATTATGGATATGCATGCCTGAAACATGTTGAAGATGCAAATGACCTAATAATCCAAAAAATTCAAGGAGTAGAAAAAATTAAATTCTCAAGTTAACATGTAGTGGGAATTTCCAGAGCCAAACAACCCACTTTTTGCCAATTTACAAAAAGCGGATCTAACAATCATAGATCATTGCAAATGTTTTGATCTATTACATTGTGTAACGGCTATAATTTTTGTTCGAAATGACTTTTGGTTTGGGTGTCAAGACTCTGCTAAAAATACCACGCCCCCCCTTTTTCGATGATTGCAAAACCTAATATATTAAAAAATAAAAGAGTTTACAATCCAAAAAATCACAGATACTTTTTGGAATTATCTCTCTCAGCATTTGTGCATTTCCATTTTGGATGTTCAATTTTTTTTCAAATCCAAAAATGAGTTTTCCCTTTCCCATTTTTCTCATAAACAAAAAGATAAGGCAAATAGATGAAAAAATTTAAAACTATAATAAATGTAAGTGAAGACAGTTCTTTCATGCACTAAAAACTGAACACCAAAGTATTGTTATCCATGTTTGGGAAATTCTACTGTTACAACCACTAATAGCTTGGTGGAATTTTATAAGAAAGAGATTTCTAATTAACCCTAACATGTTTTAAATATGGATATGCATGCCTGAAACATGTTGCAGATGCAAATGACCTAATGATACAAAAATGTCAAAGAGTAGAAAAAATTAAATTCTCAAGTTAACGTGCAATGAGATATTTACCAGAGCCAAACAGCCCACTTTTTGCCTATTCACAAAAAAAGGACCTAACAATCATAGATCATCGTAAATGTTTTGATCGATTAAACTGTGTAATGGCTATAATTTTTGTTAGAAATGACTTATGGTTTGGGAAACAATACTCAGCTAAAAATGCATCGCTCCCCCTTTTCCGATGATTGCAAAACCTAATATATAAAAAACTAAAAGAGTTTACAATCCTTAAAAATCACAGATAGTTTTTGGAATTATTTCTCTCAGCACTTGTGCATTTCCATTTTGGATGTTCAATTTTTTTCGAATCCAAACATGAGTTTCCACTATCCCATTTTTCTCATAAACAAAAAGATAAGCCAAATAGATCACAACAAAATGAAAATTTTAGAATTTATGTTTGCAAAAAATTAAAAACATATAACAAATGTAAGTGGAGAAAATTATTTCACGCACAAAAAATGAATACCAAAGTTTTGTTATCCATGTTTGGGAAATTCCACTATTTGAACTCCTAATAGCTTGGTGGAATTTTATAAGAAAGAGATTTCTAAAATATCCTAACATGTTTTAAATATGGATATGTGTGCCTGAAACATGTTGAATATGCAACTGACCTAGTGATCCAAATATTTCCAGGAGAATAAAAAATTAAATTCTCAACTTAACGTGTGGTAGGATATTTAACAGAGGCAAACAACCCTGTTTTTGCCTATTAACAAAAAAGCGGACATAACAATCATAGATCAACGTAAATATTTTGATTGATTAATGATGTGTAACGGCGGCTATAATGTTTTTTAGAAATGACTTATGGTTTGGGAGTCAACACTCACTTAAAAATGCCTCGCCCCCCTTTTCCGATGATTGAAAAACCTAATATATAAAAAACTAAAAGAGTTTAAAATCCTTAAAAATCACAAATACTTGTTGGAATTATCTCTCTCAGCATTTGTGCATTTCCATTTTGGATGTTCAATTTTTTTTCAAATCCAAACTTGAGTTTTCACTCTCCCATTTTTCTCGTAAACACAAATATTAGGCAAATAGATCACAACAAAATGAAAATTTTAGAGTTTAAGTATGCCAAAAATTGAAAACTATAATAAATGTAAGTGAAGAAAATTATTTCACGCACTAAAAAAGATCACTAAAGTGTTGTTGTCCATGTTTTGGAAATTCCACTAGTACAACCCCTAATATCTTGGTGGAATTTTATAAGAAAGAGATTTCTAATTGATCCTAAAATGTTTTAAATATGGATATGCATGCCTGAAACATGGTGAAGATGCAAATGACCTAATGATCCAAAAATTTCAAGGAGTAGAAAAAATTAAATTCTCAAGGTATCGTGCGGTGGGATATTTACCAGAGCCAAACAACCCATTTTTTTGCCTATTTACAAAAAGCGGACCTAGTAATCATAGATCATCGTAAATATTTTGATCAATAAAAGATGTGTAACGGCAATAATTTTTGTTAGAAATGACTTATGGTTTGGGAGTCAACACTGAGTTAAAAATGCCTCACCCCCCCTTTTCCGAGAATTTAAACATTGAGTTATCTGCAGTAAGAGATATATTTTCTCCTTAGCCGACTGTTACTTGAAGGGGTACTTCAAGTGGTTTCCATAGATTTGTGGGAAGTAGATTTTGTCTGGCTAGGCAATATGAACTTCCTGTATCTACGAGAGCGTGTATATGGAATTCTATATTCCGGGAAACTTAAGCATGACCGTGATATAAGAATTTTCAGAAGCTACATGCTTTGTGTTTATGTGGATACTCATTCAGAGAAGGTGCCTAAAGAGTCCGACATGTTCTCTGAGTTTTTCGAGGAGGAAGACTCAGTTTCTAGATGATTTCCGATCCATTTTCTTCGGCTAGTAGCATATAAGCACTGTACTGCTGTTGTTGTTTATCATTTGGACAATCTTTTACAAAATGTCCTTCTTTCTGGCATAGCCATCATTTGCATTTGGTTGGAGGTTTCCCCTTTGGGCAATATGCATTTGACCCTTTATTGGATGTAGTAGGGCCAAAATTTGTTCTTTTTCTAAAGTATCTCTTCTTAGGAGTATACCTAGTTGTAGAACTTTTTTGTATCCTAAATTTTTTATGTTGAAATTTCTTCGGATATTTTCTTTGCTTATGGGAGATGGTTTTACAAAAATAAGCTCCTACATTTTTGTTTGATTTGAACAACATAATGTTTGTTTGTGTGCCTTGCTATTTTTCTTTTGTAGTTTTTGGCTTTCACAGAGATTTGCCAACTTGTCTTATACAAATCTGTGTCTTCTTCCTAACGTGTCAAAGTTTAGGAAATTATCCATGGTTAAAGTACCATATTCTTGATTATTTTGCCAATATTTCATAATGTAGTCTTTTTCAGCTACATGTACAAAAGGTTCTGTTAATTTTGCATAAAAGATAGACAGATAAGTTTTATGATCTTCTTTTTTTAGTTTAAAGAAGTAACTTGCAAATTCGCAATGATAGTTCTCATAAAATTAAATGTTAAAAATTTGTAACTTGTTTAGTTTCTAAAGACTTTCCAAACGTTTTCTTTGTTTGGTACTCTCATTGTAAGCTTCTAGGGTTGGATGTATTCCTAGAAATTGTTTTGATATCTTAGCCACCAATCCTTTCAAGATATTGGCTATAGATATTGAGGTATTAGCTCAGTTTTTGTCTTCGGGAAGGTTGTCTCACCAATGAGCTACATTACCCTATAAAGCATGGGTAAAAAAATTAAATGATGAATCTTTGTCCCAAGATTCATGCATATTTGCAGCATTGCTAATGCTTCTTTCCCATTCTTTAAGGAAATTTTCTTCATCCTTGGGACAATCCAAGTTGAGATAAAATCCAAAAGGGTTTATGCTATCTATGGATGTGCGTCCCTTAGTAGCATTTGACGGATCGATATTTGTGTATTTTGTCGAATACCGTTGTCCTCCCAAAGATATTTTGGAGTGGGAGACCTTTCTCTTTCTTGCGGGTGAACAGCAGTATGGTTTCGGAAGTTATCTTGAAAGCTATCTTCCATAAGGGTGTCTCATACCCTTGATGTTTCTACTTCATGTTGTTTACTGCCGGGAAGCATTCGAAATCTTTTACCAAGATCATCTGCCTTTTTGTCTTTAGCAGAGTAGTCTATTTTCTTGGTATTTTCTTCTACAACTTCATCAGATTCCCAGGCCTCTGGTTAACTGTCTTGTTGCTCTTTTTGTTTACTAGAGGAAGGTTTTTCCTCTTGAACATAATAAATCGGTTGGTGACTGAAAGTATTATTTTCTGCATAAACTTCATCATTGGTAGAGGATGATGCTTTAGAAGCGATCCTAAAAGCAGGTGGTGTTGGATCCTTTTTTCTAGGTGTTGCAAAGTACACTAGGTTTTTAAGCCATCCGGTAATGTCATGAGGGCCTAATGGTAATGGAGTTTCCATATTCATTAAATAGAAAAACTCATCCATTTTTACAAAGCTAAGAGGTTTAGCTTTTGTTTAATTCTTTCGATCTTGCATCGTAGTCTATGGATGCGATTCATTTATCTTTCCCAATGGAAATAGTACATTTCCATGGAATAGATTGTTGCATCTTCGGGCTGAAGCAAGTTTCTTAGTGAAAGAGTAAAGGCAAGGCCATCTCTTTTTCTTTGTAAACGATCTATATTTTTTTGCCTATAGATCATCTATTTCGGGATGTTGCCCATGCTTGTTCAGCATCTTCCTTTGTCCGGAATTTTATGTGAGAATTTCTGGGAAATCCAATGACTTGTGCTTGGGCTTCTTCCCAGCTGTCATATATTCCTGTTTCTCTTCCGATGAAGACAACATACCAATATTTTGTTTTTTCTGGTTTTCCACATATACTTGTAGAGGTTTCTCCTGTTGAAGTGGTGTCTACAGGTTGAGATACGGTTTCTTCTTGGGTCATTCTGTAGATTTCTCTTTGCAGAATGATGACCAAATCTTCTAAGAATTGCTTAGATAGCATATTCTTGAAGTTCGAGTTGTTCAATCCTGATTTGATGTTTCAGGTCTTTGATAACTCATTTTAATCCTTCTGGACCGAGTTCTAAGAATCATCCATCTTGGATTATCCTTTTACCTTTGTTGTTGTATTCTACAACTAAAGGATTTGCTTATAACTCTTTGAGTTTGGGTTGAACTCGTAAGAGCCGATCTTTTAATTGTCGAATCCAAACCTTTTGGAATTTGATTTGATTATCATACCTTCTGTTCATGATATATTCTTGCAATCACGAATAGTTTATAAGTCTTATCGATGGATTAGACCAACTTTATCCCATATTGGAAGTTTTGGGTTGCTGTACATTCGTTCCTTACAAATGTTACACGGGATGTGACCGGTGTGGGTCATAACTGTTTGGGAGTATGTATACCTAAACAAAAAGATTCAAAGTTAAGCTTTGAATTCTTTGACTCATACTTATGCCTGGAAACTGATTCCATGGCTCTACAAGGACCAAGTCTAATAATTGGCTCCTATACCAATTTTAAGAGGACAAAGCTCTAACAGCCTAAACACAGTGGAACACAAGGTGAATAGATATCAAAAGCCCTAATTGTTTTGATACCAATTTAAATAGGACGAAGCTTTTAAACAACCTAAACACAGCGGAACACAGGGTGAACAGATATCAAAAGCACTAATTGCTCTGATATCACCTCAACTACACACTGACTACGGTCAGCGAAAAACAAGATGGGGGCAGCGGAAAACAACTATGACTCACACTAAAGTTTTGTTATCCATGTTTGAGAAATTCCACTATTACAATCCCTAGTAGCTTGGTGGAATTTTATAAGAAAGAGATTTCTAATTGATCCTAACATGTTTTAAATATGGATATGCATGCCTGAAACACATTGAAGATGCAAATGACCTAATGATCCAAAAATTTCAAGGAGTAGAAAAAATTAAATTCATAAGTTAACGCAGTGGGATATTTACCAGAGCCAAACAACCTACTTTTTGCCTATTCACAAAAAGCGGATCTAACAATCATAAATCATCATAATTGTTTTGACCCATTAATGATGTGTAACGGCTATAATTTTTGTTAGAAATGACTTATGGTTTGGGAGTCAACACTCAGATGAAAATGCCACCTCCCTCCCCCCATTTTCTAAAGATTGCAAAACCTAATATATAAAAGTCTAAAAGAGTTTACAATCCTTAAAAATCACAGATACTTTTTGGAATTATCTCTCTTAGCATTTGTGCATTTCCGTTTTGGATGTTCTTTTTTTTTTAAATCCAAAATTGAGTTTTCACTATCTCATTTTCCTCGTAAACAAAAAGATAAGGCAAATAGATCACAACAAAATGAAAATTTTTGAATTTATGTTTTCAAAAAATTGAAAACTATAATGAATGTAAGTGAAGAAATTTATTTCACGCACTAAAAATGTACACCAAAGTTTTGTTATCCATGTTTGGGAAATTCCACTATTACAATCCCTAATACCTTGGTGGAATTTTATAAGAAAGAGATTTCTAATTGATCCTAACATGTTTCAAATATTGATATGCATGCCTGAAAAATGTTGAAGATGCAAATGACCTAATGATCAAAAAATTTCATGGAGAAGAAAAAATTAAATTCTCAAGTTAACGTGTGTGGGATATTTACTAGAGCCAAACAACCCACTTTTTGCCTATTCACAAAAAGTGGACCTAACAATCATAGATCATCATAAATGTTTGGATCGATTAATGACGTGTAACGGCTATAGTTTTTGTTAGAAATGACTTATGGTCTGGGAGTCAACACTCAGTTGAAAATGCCACACCCCCACCCCCCCCCCCCTCCCCCCCCCCCCCCCCCCCTTTTCCGATGATCGCAAAACCTAATATATAAAAAACTAAAAGAGTTTACAATCCTTAAAAATCATAGATACTTTTCTGAATTATCTCTCTCAGCATTTGTGCATTTCCATTTTGGATGTTCTATTTTATTTCAAAACCAAACTTGAGTTTTCACTATCCCATTTTTCTCGTAAACAAAAAGATAAGGCAAGTAGATCACAACAAAATGAAAATTTTAGAATTTATGTTTGCAAAAAATTGAAAACAATAATTAATATAAGTGAATTAAATTATTTCACGCACTACAAATGAACACCAAAGGTTTGTTATCCATGTTTGGGAAATTCTACTATAACAACCCCTAATACCATGGTGGAATTTTATAAGAAAGAGATTTCTAATTGATCCTAACATGTTTCAAATATGGAAATGCATGCCTGAAACATATTGAAGATGCAAATGACCTAATGATCCAAAATTTTCAAGGAGTAGAAAAAATTAAATTCTCAAGTTAACGAGCGGTGGGATATTTACCAGAACCTAACAACCCTGTTTTTGCCTATTTACAAAAACCACACCTAACAATAATAGATCATCGTAAATGTTTTGATCGATTAATGATGTGGAGCAGCTATAATTTTTGTTAGAAATGACTTATGGTTTTGGAGTCAATACTCAGTTGAAAATGCCTCGCCCCTTTTCCGATGATTGAAAAACAAAATATATAAAAAACTAAAATAGTTTACAATCCTTAAAAATCATAGATACATTTTTGGAATTATCTCTCTCAGCATTTGTGCACTTTCATTTTGGATGTTCAATATTTTTTCAAATCCAAACATGAGTTTTCACTATCCCATTTTTCTTTTAAACAAAAAGATCTTACAAATAGATCACAACAAAATGAAAATTTTAGAATTTTTGTATGCAAAAAATTGAAAACTATAATAAATGTAAGTGAAGAAAATTATTTCATGCACTAAAAATGAACATGAAAGTTTTGTTACCCATGTTTGGGAAATTCCATTATCGAATAGCTTGGTGGAATTTTATAAGAAAGAGATTTCTAATTGATCCTAACATGTTTTCAATATGGATATTCATGCCTAAAACATGGTGAAGATGCAAGTGACCTAATGATCCAAAAATTTCGAGTAGAAAAAATTAAATTCTCAAGTTACGTGTGGTGGGATATTTACCAGAGCCAAACAACCTAGTTTTTGCCTATTTACAAAAAGCGGACCTAACAATCGCAGATCACTGTAAATGTTTTGATGGATTAATGATGTTTAACGGCTATAATTTTTGTTTGAAATGTCTTATGGTTTGGGAGTAACCAATAAGTTAAAAATGCCTTGCGCCCCCTTTTCAGATGATTGCAAAACATAATATAAAAAAAACTAAAAGAGTTTACAATCCTTCAAAATCACAGATACGTTTTAGAATTATCTCTCTCAGCATTAGAGCATTTCCATTTTGGATGTTCAATTTTTTTTCAAATCCAAACTTGAGTTTTCAATCTCCCATTTTTCTTGTAAAAAAAAAATTAATGCAAATAGCTCACAACAAAATGAAAATTTTAGAGTTTATATATGCAGAAAATTAAAAACTATATTAAATGTAAGTGAATAAAATTATTTCACGCACTAAAACTGAACACCAAAGTTTTGTTATCCATGTTTTGGAATTTCCACTCATACAACCCCTAATAGCTCGGTGGAATTTTATAAGAAAGAGATTTCGAATTGATCTTAACATGTTTTAAATATGGATATGCATGCTTGAAACATGTTGAAGATGCAAATGACCTAATGATCCAAAAATTTCAAAGAGTAGAAAAAAATATATTCTCATGTTAACGTGGGGTGGGATATTTTCCAAAGCCAAACTACCCACTTTTTGCTTATTCATAAAAAGCGGACCTAAAAATCTTAGATCATCGTAAATGTTTTGATTGATTAATGTTGTGTAACGGCTATAATTTTTGTTAGAAATGACATATGTTTTGGGAGTCAACGCTCAATGGAAAATGTCTCGCCCCCCTTTTCCGATGATTGAAAAACCTAATATATAAAAAAATAAAAGAGTTTACGATCCTTAAAAATCACAGATACATTATGGAATTATCTCTCTCAGCATTTGTGCATTTCCATTTTGAATGTTCAATTTTTTTTAAAATCCAAACTTGAGTTTTCGCACTCCCATTTTTCTCATAAACAAAAAGATAAGGCAAATAGATCACAACAAAAAGAAAATTTTAGAGTTTATGTATGCAAAAAATTGAAAACTATAATAAATGTATGTAAAGAAAATTATTTCACGCTCTAAAAATGAACACCAAAGTTTTGTTATCCATGTTTGGTAAATTCCAATATTACAAACCCTAAGAGCTTGGTGGAATTTTATAAGAAAGAGATTTCTAATTGAACCTAACATGTTTTAAATATGGATATGCATGCCTAAAACATGTTGAAGATGCAAATGACCTAATGATCAAAAAATTTCAAGGAGAAGAAAAAATTATGTTCTCAAGTTAATGTGAGGTGGGATATTCACCAGAGCCTCACAACCCAGTTTTTGACTATTTTCAAAAAACGGACCTAAGAATCATTGCTCATCATAAATGTTTTGATCGATTAATAATGTGTAACGCCTATAATTTTTGTTAGAAATGACTTATGGTTTGGGAGTTTACACTCAGTTAAAAATGCGTCGACTCCCCTTTTCAATTGATTGCAAAACCAAATATTTAAAAAACTAAAAGAGTTTAAAATCCAATAAAATCACAGATACTTTTTGGAATTTTTTCTTTCAGCAGTTGTGCATTTGCATTTTGGATGTTCAATATTTTTTCAAATCGAAAGTTGAGTTTTCACTCTTTCTTTTTTCTCGTAAACAAAAAGATAACGTAAATAGATCATAGCAAAAAGTGAATTTTAGAGTTTATGTATGTAAAAAGTTGAAAACTATCATAAATATATGTGAAGAAAATTTTTCACGAACTAAAAATGAACACAAGTGTTTTGTTATCCATATTTAGGAAAATCCACTATTACAACCCCTAATAGCATGGTGAAATTTCACAACAAAGAGATTTCCAATTGATCCTAACATTCTTTAAATAGGATATGCATGCCTGAAACATGTTGAATATGCAAATGACCTAATGATCCAAAAATTTCAAGTAGTAGAAAAAATTAAATTCTCAAGTTACCGTGCGTTGGGATATTTACTAGAGCCAAATAACCCACTTTTTTTCTATTCTCAAAAAGCGGACCTAACAGTCATAGATTATCATAAATGTATAATCGATTAATTTATGTGTAAAAACTATAATTTTTGTTCGAAATGACTTATGGTTTGGGAGTCAACATTCAATGTAAAACGCCACCCCCCCCCCCCCTCCCCCCGCTTTTTCCGATGATTGCAAAACCTAATAAATAAAAAACTAAAAGAGTTTACAATCCTTAAAAATCACAGATACTTTTTGGAATTATCTCTCTCATAATTTTTGCATTTCCATTTTGGATGTTCAATTTTTTTTAAAATCCAAACTTGAGTTTTCACTCTCCCATTTTTCTCGTAAACAAAAAGATAAGGCAAATACATCACAACAAAATGAAAATTTTAGAGTTCATGTATGTAAATAATTAAAAACTATAATAAATGTAAACTATAAGAAATGTAAGTGAAGAAAATTATTTGACACACTAAAAATGAAAACCAAAATTTTGTTATCCGTGGTAGGGAAATTCCACAAGAACATCCCCTAATAGCATGGTGGAATTTTATAAGAAAGTGATTTCTAATTGATCCCTACATGTTTTAAATATTGATATGCATGCCTGAAACATGCTGAAGATGCAAATGACCTAATGATCCAAAAATTTCAAAGAGTAGAAAAAATTAAATTCTCAAGTTAACGTGCGGCAGGATATTCACTAGAGCCAAACAACCCAGTTTTTGCCTATTTTCAAACAGGGAACCTAACAATCATAGATCATCATAAATATTTTGATCGATTAATGATGTGTAACGACTATAACTTTTGTTAGAAATGACTTATGGTTTGTGGATCTACACTCAGTTAAAAATGCCTCCCCTCCCCTTTTCTGATGATTGCAAAACCAAATATTTAAAAAACTAAAAGAGTTTACAATCCTTAAAAATCACAGATACTTTTTGAATTTATCTTTTTTAGCATTTGTACATTCCCATTTTGGATATTCAATTTTTTTTCAAATCTTAACTTGTGTTTTCAGTCTCCCATTTTTCTCGTAAACAAAAAAGATAAGCCAAATTGAGCACAAAAAAAAATTTTACGATCCTTAAAAATCACTGATACATTATGGAATTATCTCTCTCAGCATTTGTGCAATTCCATTTTGGATGTTCAATTTTTTTTAAAATCCAAACTTGAGTTTTCGCTCTCCCATTTTTCTCATAAACAAAAAGATAAGGCAAATAGATCACAACAAAAAGAAAATTTTAGAGTTTATGTATGAAAAAATTGAAAACTGTAATAAATGTAAGTGAAGAAAATTATTTAACGCACTAAAAATGAACACCAAAGTTTTTTTATCCATGTTTGAGAAATTCCATTATTACAACACCTAATAGCTTGGTGGAATTTTATAAGAAAGATATTTCTAATTGATCCTAACAAGTTTTAAATATGGATATGCATGCCTGAAACATGTTGAAGATGCAAATGACCTAATGATCCAAAAATTTCAAGGAGTAGAAAAAATTAAATTCTCAAGTTAACATGCGGTGGGATATTTACCAGAGCCAAACAACCCACTTTTTGCTTTTTCACAAAAAGCGGACCAAACAATTATAGATCATCGTAAATATTTTGATCAATTAATGATGTGTAATGGCTATAATTTTTATTAGAATTGATTTATGGTTTGGGAGTCAACACTTAGTTGAAAACGTCTCACCCCTTCCCCCCCCCCCCCCCCCCGCCCTGCCCCTGTTCTGATGATTGCGAAACCTAATATAAAAATCACAAATACTTTTTGGAATTATCTCTCTCAGCATTTGTGCATTTCCTTTTTGGATGTTCTATTTTATTTCGAATCCAAACTTGAGTTTTCATTATCCCATTTTTCTTGTAAACAAAAAGATAAGGTAAATAGATCATAACAAAATGAAAATTTTAGAATTTATGTTTGAAAAAAATTGAAAACTATAATGAATGTAAGTGAAGAAAATTATTTCACACACTAAAAATGAACACCAAAGTTTTTTTATCCATGTTTGAGAAATTCCACTATTACAACACCTAATAGTTTGGTGGAATTTTATAAGAAAGATATTTCTAATTGATCCTAACAAGTTTCAAATATGGATATGCATGCCTGAAACATGTTGAAGATGCAAAAGACCTAATGATCCAAAAATTTCGAGTAGAAAAAATTAAATTCTCAAGTTAACGTACGGTGGGATATTTACCAGAGCCAAACAACCCACTTTTTGCTTTTTCACAAAAAGTGGACATAAAAATCATAGATCATCGTAAATGTTTTGATCAATTAATGATATGTAATGGCTGTAATTTTTATTAGAATTGATTTATGTTTTGGGAGTCAACACTTAGTTGAAAAGGTCTCAACCCATCCCCACCCCCCCCCCCCCCCCCCCCCCCCCCCCCCCCCCCCCTGTTATGATGATTGCAAAAACTAATATATAAAAAATTAAAAGAGTTTACAATCCTTAAAAATCACAAATACTTTTTGGAATTATCTCTCTCAGCATTTGGGCATTTCCTTTTTGGATGTTCTATTTTATTTCGAATCCAAACTTGAGTTTTCATTATCACATTTTTCTTTTAAACAAAAAGATAAGGTAAATAGATCATAACAAAATGAAAATTTTAGAATTTATGTTTGAAATAATTGAAAACTATAATGAATGTAAGTGAAGAAAATTATTTGACACACTAAAAATGAAAACCAAAATTTTGTTATCCGTGGTAGGGAAATTCCACAAGAACAACCCCTAATAGCATGGTGGAATTTTATAAGAAAGTGATTTCTAATTGATCCTAACAAGTTTTTAATATGGATATGCATGCCTGAAACATGTTGAAGATGCAAAAAACCTAATGATCCAAAAATTTCGAGTAGAAAAAATTAAATTATCAAGTTAACGTGCGGTGGGATATTTACCAGAGCCAAACAACCCACTTTTTGCTTTTTCACAAAAAGCGGACCGAACAATCATAGATCATCGTAAATGTTTTGATCGATTAATGATGTGTAATGGCTATAATTTTTATTAGAATTGATTTATGGTTTGGCAATAAAAACTTAGTTGAAAAGATGTCACCCCATCCCCCCCCCCCCCCCCCCCCCCCCCCCCCATCCTATTCTAATGATTGCAAAACCTAATATATAAAAAATTAAAAGAGTTTACAATCCTTAAAAATCACAAATACTTTTTGGAATTATCTCTCTTAGCATTTGGGCATTTCCTTTTTGGATGTTCTATTTTATTTCGAATCCAAACTTGAGTTTTCATTATCCCATTTTCTTGTAAACAAAAAGATAAGGTAAATAGATCATAACAAAATGAAAATTTTAGAATTTATGTTTGAAAAAAATTGAAAACTATAATGAATGTAAGTGAAGAAAATTATTTCACACACTAAAAATGAACACCAAAGTTTTGTTATCCATGTTTGGGAAATTCCACTATTACAACCCCTAATACCTTGGTGGAATTTTATAAGAAAGAGATTTCTAATTGATCCTAACATGTTTCAAATATGGATATGCATGCCTGACACATGTTGAATATGCAAATGACCTAATGATCCAAAAATTTTGAGTAGAAAAAATTAAATTCTCAAGTTAACGAGTGGTGGGATATTTACCAGAGCGTAACAACCCAGTTTTTGCCGATTTACAAAAAGCACACCAAAAAATTGTAGATCATCGTAAATGTTTTGATCGATTAATGATGTGCAACGGCTGTAATTTTTGTTAGAAATGACTTATGGTTTGGGAGTCAACACTCAGTTAAAACAGCCCACCCCCCCCCCCCCCCCCCCCCCCCCCCTCCTCTTTTCTAATGCTTGCAAAACCAAATATGTAAAAAACTAAAAGCGTTTACAATCCTTAAAAATCACTGATAATTTTTGAAATTATCACTTTCAGAATTTGTACATTTCAATTTTGGATGTTCAATTTTTTTTTCAAATCCAAACTTGAGTTTTCACTCTCCCATTTTTCTCTTAAGCAAAAAAATATGGCAAATAGATCACAAAAAAATGAAAATTTTAGAGTTTATGTTTGAAAATTGAAAACTATAATAAATCTAAGTGAAGAAAATTATTTCATGCACTAAAAATGAACACCAAAGTTTTGTTATCCATGTTTGGGAAATTCCACTATTACAAACCCTAATAGCTTGGTGGAATTTTAAAAGAAAGAGATTTCTAATTGGTCCTAACATGTTTTAATTATGGATATGCATGCCAGAAATATGTTGAAGATGTAAATGACCTAATGATCCAAAAATTTCAAGGAGTAGAAAAAATTAATTCCCAAGTTAACGTGCGGTGGGATATTCACCAGAGCCAAACTACCCACTTTTTTCCTATTAAAAAAAGCAGACATAAATATCATAGATCATCGTAAATGTTTTGATCCATTAATGATGTGTAACGGCTATAATTTTTTTTAAAAATGACTTATGGTTTGGGAGTCAACAATCATTTGAAAACGCCTCGCGCCCCCCCCCCCCCCCCCCCCCCCCCCCCCCTCCTTTTTTGTTGATTGCAAAACCTAATATATAAAAAACTAAAAGAGTTTACAATCCATAAAAATCACAGATACTTTTTGGAATTATCTCTCTTAGCATTTGTGCATTTCCATTTTGGATGTTCAATATTTTTTCAAATCCAAACATGAGTTTTCACTATCCCATTTTTCACGTAAATAAAAAGATAAGGCAAATAGATCACAACAAAATGAAAATTTTAGAATTTATGATTGGAAAAAGTTGAAAACTATAATAAATGTAAGTGAAGAAAATTATTTTAGGTGCGGAATACCAGAGTCAAACAACCCACTTTTTGCCTATTCACAAAAAGCGGACCTAACAATCATAGATCATCATAAATGTTTGATCGATTAATGATGTGAAACGGCTATAATTTTTGTTAGAAATGACTTATGGTTTGGGAGTACACACTCTGTTGAAAATCCCTCGTCCCCCCTTTTCCAATGATTGCTAAACCTAATATATAAAAAATTAAGAGAGTTTATAATCCTTAAAAATCACAGATACTTTTTGGAATTATCTCTCTCAGCATTTTTGCATTTCCATTTTGGATGTGCAATTTTTTTAAAATCCAAACTTGAGTTTTCACTCTCCCATTTTTTCTCGTAAACAAAAAGATAAGTCAAATACATCACAACGAAATGAAAATTTTAGAGTTTATGTATGAAAATAATTGAAAACTATAATAAATGTAAGTGAAGAAAATTATTTCATGCACTAAAAATGAACACCAAAGTTTTGTTATCCATGTTTGGTAAATTCCAAAAGTGCAACCCCTAATAGCTAAGCGGAATTTTATAAGAAATAGATTTCTAATTGATCCTAACATGTTTTAAATATGGATATGCATGCCCGAAACATTTTGAAGATGCAAATGACCTAATGATCCAAATATTTCAATGAGTAGAAAAAATTAAATTCTCAAGTTAACGTGTGGTGGGATATTCACCAGAGCCTAACAAACTAGTCTTTGCCTATTTTAAAAAATGGACCTAACAATCATAGATCATCATAAATGTTTTGATCAATTAATGATGTGTAATGGCTATAATGTTTGTTAGAAATGACTTATGGTTTAGGAGTCTTCATTCAGTTAAAAATGCCTCGTTTACCCTTTTTCGATGATTGCAAAACCAAATATTTTAAAAACTAAAAGAGTTTACAATCCTTAAAAATCACAAATACTTTATGGAATTATCTCTTTCAACATTTGTGCATTCCCATTTTGGATGTTCAATTTTTTTTAAAATTCAAACTTGAGTTTTCACTCTCCATTTTTTCTTGTAAACAAAAAGATAAGACAAATAGATCACAGAAAAAAAGAAAATTTTAGAGTTTATTTATGCAAAAAAATAAAAACTATAGTAAATGTAAGTGAATAAAATTATTTCACTCACTAAAAATGAACACCAAAGTTTTGTTATCCATGTTTGGGAAATTCCACTATTTCAACCACCCCTAATAGTTGTTAGTGTGTCAATGCCCACCTCTCATGAGTTACTGCTAATCTAATGTACTCACTGGCCCCCAATTATGAGGAGCGCCAATGTCGATAGTAAGTAAATAAGTTATCAGTTCTGGCTTAGACGCTGATGAGGACAATTGTGACCGCAATGGTTATTTGTGAAGAATCTGTAAAATGAAGGCGGGGTTTGGGGCATCAGCCCCTACGGGGGTCCAAGGGGGTTGGTCCCCTTGGCGGCGGGGTCCGGGGGTCCAAGGGAGCTGGCCCCACGGTATGCCCTTAGTCATGAATGGGAGACCCAAGCATGAACGGAAAATTAAAAGGACTCAAGTGTGAATAGGAATTAATGGAAGTAGTGAAAAACAGAGGTGCACTCTATCTGACGGTCGCAGTGGACAGAGGCCTCCATCGGCACCAGAAGAGAAAGAAAGCTTCCTTTCTCCTATTTCCATAGTTGTCTCCCAGCAGTCTTCCTCGATTCAGTGCTGCAAATCACCTATAAATAGAGGTGTTCTTCAGCAACAAATCGCATACAGAGTAATACCTATTCCCTGTTCTTTTTCTTTTAGTTTCTTCTTCTGTAAGTCCAGAAGCCATTGAAGCTCTTCTAAGAGCATGTGATGGGACAAAATCAGCTTTGTATTGAAATAAAGTTCAGCGTTGGCTTTCTTCTTGATTGTTGTTAAGATGTTCTTGGGTTGAGCTTACTCTGTTTGACAATAGCTTGGTGGAATTTTATAAGAAAAAGATTTCTAATTGATCCTAACACGTTTTAAATATGGATATGCATGCCTGAAACATGTTGAAGATGCAAATGACCTAATGATCCAAAATTTTCAAGGAGTAGAAAAAATTAAATTCTCAAGTTAATGTGTGGTGGGATATTTACCACAGCCAAACAACCCACTTTTTGCCTATTCACAAAAAGCGGACCTAACAATCATAGATCATCGTAAATGTTTCAATCGATTAATGATTTGTAATGGCTATAATTTTTGTTAGAAATGATTTATGGTTTGGGAGTCAACACTCAATCGAAAATGCCTCGCCCCCCTACTCCCCCCCCCCCCTTTTCCAATGATTACAAAACCAAATATATAAAAAACTAAAAGAGTTTACAATCCTTAAAAATCACGGATACTTTTTGGAATTATGTCTATCATTATTTGTGCATTTCCATTTTGGATGTTCAATTTTTTTTCAAATCCAAATATGAGTTTTCACTATCCCATTTTTCTCATAAACAAAAAGATAAGGCAAATAGATCACAACAAAATGAAAATTTTAGAATTTATGTTTGCAAAAAATTGAAAACTATAATAAATTTAAATGGAGAAAATTATTTTACGCACTAAAAATGAACACCAAATTTTTGTTATCCATGTCTGCGAAATTCCAATTACAACCCCAAATAACTTGGTGGAAATTTATAAGAAAGAGATTTCTATTTGATCCTAACATGTTTTAAATATGGATTTGCATGCCTGAAACATGTTGAAGATGCAAATGACCAAATGATCCAAAAATTTCAAGGAGTACAAAAAATTAAATTCTCAAGTTAACGTGGCGTGAGATATTCACCAGAGCCAAACAACCCACTTTTTGCCTATACACAAAAAGTGGACCTAACAATCATTGATCATCGTAAATTTTTTGATCGATTAAATTGTGTAATGGCTATAATTTATGTTAGAAATGACTTATGGTTTGAAAGACACCACTCAGTTAAAAATGTCTCACCCTCGCCTTTCCGATGATTGCAAAACCTAATATATAAAAAACTATAAGAGTTTACAATCCTTAAAAACCACAAAAAGTTTTTGGAATTATCTCTCTCAGTATTTGTGCATTTCCATTTTGGATGTACAATTTTTATTACAATCCAAACTTGAGTTTTCGCTCTCCCATTTTTCTCGTAAACAAAAAGATAAGGCAAATAGATCACAACAAAATGAAAATTTTAGAGTTTAAGTATGCAAAAATTTGAAAATTATAATATATGTAAGCGAAGAAAATTATTTCACGCACTAAAAATGACCACTAAAGTTTTATTATCCATGTTAGGGAAATTCTACTAGTACAACCCCTAATAGCTTGGTGGAATTTTATATGAAAGAGATTTCTAATTGATCCGAACATGTTTAAAATATGGATATGCATGCTTGAAACATATTGAAGATGCAAATGACCTAATGATCCAAAAATTTCGAGTAGATAAAATTAAATTCTCAAGTTAGCGTGCGGTGGGATATTCACCAGAGCCTACTAACCCAATTTTTTCCTATTTTCAAAAAGCGGACCTAACAATCATAGATCAACATAAATGTTTTGATCGATTAATGATGTGTAATGGCTATAATATTTGTTAGAAATGACTTATGGTTTGGGAGTCTACACTCAGTTAAAAATGCCTCGCCTCCCCTTTTCCAATGATTACCAAACAAAATATTTTAAAAACTAAAAGAGTTTACAATCCTTCAAAATCATAGATACATTTTGGAAATATATCTTTCAGCATTTTTGCATTCCCATTTTGGATGTTCAATATTTTTTCAAATCCAAACTTGAGTTTTCACTGTCTCATTTTTCTCGTAAACAAAAAGATAAGGCAAATAGATCACAAAAAAAAAAAAATTTTAGAGTTTATGTATGCAAAAAATTAAAAACTATAATAAATGTAACTAAAGAAAATTATTTCACGCACTGAAAATGAACACCAAATTTTTTTTATCCATGTTTGGGAAATTCCACTAGTACAACCCCTAATAGCTTGGTGGAATTTTATAAGAAAGAGATTTCTAATTGATCCTAACATGTTTTAAATATGGATATGCATGCCTGAAACATGTTGAAGATGCAAATGACCTAATGATCCAAAATTTCAAGGAGTAGAAAAAATTAAATTCTAAAGTTAACGTGCGTTGGGATATTTACCAGAGCCAAACAACCCACATTTTGCCTATTCACAAAAATCGAACCTAAAAATCATATATCATTGTAAATTTTTTTATCGATTAAATTGTGTAACTGCTATAATTTTTGTTAGAAATGACTTTTTGTTTGGGAGACAACACTCAGTTGAAAATGCCTCACCCCCCTTTTCGAATAACTGCAAAACTAGTATATAAAAAACTAAATGAGTTTAAAATCCTTAAAAATCACAGATACTTTTTGGAATTATCTCTCTCAGCATTTGTGCATTTCCATTTTGGATGTTCAATTTTTTTTTAAATCCAAACATGAGTTTTCACTCTCCCATTTTTCTCGTAAACAAAAAGATAAGGCAAATAGATCACAACAAAATAAAAATATTCGAGTTTATGTATGCAAAAAATTGAAAACTATAATAAATGTATGTGAAGAAAATTATTTCATGCACTAAAAATGAACACCAAAGTTTTGTTATCCTTGTTTTCGAAATTCCACTAGTACGTGATATAAGAATTTCCAGAGGCTACTTGCTCTGCGTTTATGCGGATAGTCATTCAGAGAAGGTGCCTAAGGAGTCCGATATATTTTATGGGCTTTCCAAAGAGGAAGACTCAATTTTGAGATGAAGTTCATATACTTCATCTTCTGACTAGATGCCATCATAATGGATGATTTCCTATCCATTTTCTTTGGCTAGTATCATATAAGCTTTGTGCTGCCGATTTTTCATATCATTTGGATAATCTTTAACAAAAAGTCTTTCTTTCTGGCATAACCAAGATTTGCATTTGCTTTGGGGTTTTCCCTTTGGGCACTATGCATTTGACCCTTTACTGGATGTGGTAGGGCCAGAGTTCGTTCTTTTTCTGAAGTATCTCTTTTTAAGAGTATGCCTAGTTTTAGAACTTTTTTGTATCCTAAATTTTTTCTATTGAAATTTCTTAGGATACTTGCTTTGCTTATGGGCGGTGGTTTTACAACCATAAGCTCCAACATTTTTGTTCTGGTTTGAACAACATAATGTTTGTTTGTGTGCCTTACTACTTTTCTTTTGTAGTTTTTGGGCTTCACGGAGATTTGCCAACATGTCTTGTACAAATCTGTGTCTTCTTCCTAAAGAGTCAAAGTTTAGGAAATTATCCTTGGTTAAAATACCAGTTTCTGGATTATTTTGCCAATATTTTGTAATGTAGTCTTTTTCAGCTACATGTACAAAAGGTTCTTGCAATTTTGCATAAAAGATAGATAGATAAGGTTCCTGATCTTCTTTTTGTATTTGTAGAAGTAACTTGCAAATTCGCAATAATACTTCTCATAAAAACAAATGTTACAAATTTGTAACTTGTTTAATTTTTGACGAGTTTACAAACATTTTCTTTGTTTGGTACTCTCATTGTAAGCTTCTAGGATTGTATGTATTCCTAGAAATTCTTTTGATATCTTAGCGACCAATCCTTTCAAGATATTCACTATAAATATTGAGGTATTAGCTCATTTTTGGTCTTCGGGAAGGTTTTCCCACCAATGAGCTACATTACCCTGTAAAGCATGGGTAAAGAAATTAAATGCTGAATCTTTGTCCCAAGATTCATGCATATTTGCAGCATTGCACATGCTTCTTTCCCATTCTTTAAGGACTTTTTCTCCATCCTTGGGGTAATCCAAGTTGAGATAAAATCCAAAAGGGTTTATGCTATCTATGGTTGTGTGTTCCTTAGTAGCATTTGAAGGATCGACATCTGTATATTTTGTCGAATACCTTTGTCCTCCCAGGGATATTTTGGAGTGGGAGAAACATTCTCATTCTTGCGGGTGAACCGCAATACAGTTTCGGATGTTATCTTGAAAGCTATCTTCCATGTGGGTGTCTCGTACCATTGTTGTTTCTGCTTCATGTTGGTCACTATCGCGAAGCATTTGAAATCTTTTACCAAGACCAACTGCCTTTTTGTCTTTAATAGAATAGTTTGTTTTCTTGGTATTTTCTTCTGCTACTTCCTCAGATTCCTAGGCCTCTGGTTCACTATCATGTTGCTCTTTTTGTTTACTAGAGGAAGGTTTTTCCTCTTGAACATAATAAATCAGTTGGCGACTGAAAGTATTATATTTTGCATAAACTTCATCATCGGTAGAGGATGATGCTTTTGATGCGATACTAAATTCAGGTGGTGTGGGATCTTTCTTCCTAGGTGCAATGCAAGGTGTTGCAATGTATACTAGGTTTTTAAGCCAGCCGGTGATGTCGAGAAGGCCTAATGGTAATGGAGTTTCCATATCCATTAGTAGAAAAACTCATCCATTTTTTCAAAGCTAAGAGGTTTAGCGTTTTGTTTAATTCTTTCGATCTTGCATCGTAATCATATGGATACAATTCGTATATCTTTCCCAATGGAAACAGTACATTTCCATGGAATAGATTGTGTCATCTGCGGGCTGAAGCATGTTTCTTAGTAAAAGAGTAAAGGCAAGGCCATCTCTTTTTCTTTGTAAACATTCTAAAAGTTTTTGCCTATAGATCATCTATTTTGGGATGTTGTCCCTGCTTGTTCAGCATCTTCCTTTGTCCGGAATTTTTTGTGAGAATTTCTGAGAAATCCTATGACTTGTGCTTGGGCTTCTTCCCAGTTGTCATATATTCCTATTTCTCGTCCGATGAAGACAATATACTAGTATTTTTTTTTTTTTTTGGTTTTTCGTATATACTCGTAGAGGCTTCTCCTATTGAAGCGGTGTCTACAGGTTAAGATACGTTTTCTTCTTGGGTCATTCTGTAGATTTCTCTTTGCAGAATGATAACCAAATCTTCTAAGAATTGCTTGGATAGAATATTCTTGAAGTTGGAGTTGTTCAATTCTGATTTGATGTTTCAGGTCTTTGATAACTCGTTTTAATCCTTCTGGACCGAGTCCTAAGAATCATCCATCTCGAATTATCCTTCTTCCTTCGTTGTTGTATTCTGCAACTAAAGGATTTTCTTCTAACTCTTTGAGTTTGGCTTGAACTCGTAAGAGCCGATCTTTTAATTATTGAATCCAGACCTTCTGGAATTCGATTTGATTATCATACCTTCTGGTCATGATATATTCTTGTAGTCGCGAATAGTTTATAAGTCTTATCGATGGATTAGACCTACTTTCTTCCATTTTGGAAGTTTTGGGTTGTTGTATATTTGTTCCTTATAAATGTTACATGGGATATGACCGCTTTGGCTCATAACTGTTTGGGAGTATGTATACCTAAATAGAAAGATTCAAAGTTAAGCTTTGTATTCTTTGACTCATACTTATGCCTGGAAACTGATTCCATGGCTCTGCAAGGACCAAGTCTAATACTTGGCTCTATAGGACGTTTAAACCTACGCTCTGATACCAATTTAAACACAACAAGCTCTAACAGCCTAAAAACAACGGAACACAGGGTGAATAGATACTGAAAGCACTAATTGCTCTGATATCACCACAACTACACACTGACTACGGTCAGCGGGAAACAAGATGGGAGCAGAGGAAAACAACTATGACTCACACAATACTATTCCTACATTCACTTTTTCATACATCCTATCATTTCACCTTCATATTACTCCTACTTCCTACCACATGTCACTGCTCTTTACTCGTTTGTGTCTATTTAATAGCTATCTAATATGTCCAACATGACTTCTGTTGCTACTCAGAACTTCTTCGGGGTTTGACCCTATTCTTGCCGACTTACCACCACGTGGGCAATCCGTCATTGCGGTCCTCACGATTTCCAGAGGGCCCCAAGTTGTGCATGTTAACCGTTGTGGCTCCATGGCGAGCACAACTCTGTTTCGTTTTCTACCTCGAAGCGTAGCCGAATAATTCCAAGTGTCTAGCTTTTGTCCTATTTGGCACTATTTTGATACTATTTCTTTTTACGAGTGAACAATAAACATGAATAGTACACATGAACAGTAATCATGAACAGTAAAAATGAACAATACTTTTGAATAGTAACTTTGGAACAGTAAAAATGAACAATACTTTTGAATAGTAACTTCGAAACAGTAAAAACAAACACTGTGGAGATTCATATATAGATGCAGAACATGAACAGTAACAACAAATACTGTATGAATCACAATATTATAAACATGCGGAAAATAAAAATATTGTTTCAAACAAACAACAAAAATAAAACAATACATATCCTTAAAAAAGGAAAATAAAAACTACTTATCTAGATAACTCCCAAAGTTACCGACTGTGCGACCGGTCGGTTCCCTCTTTTCTACTCAGCCATTATGGTTGTTTTGCACATACAGTGCTTTAAGGAACTTGTCGGAGGATGCTCGCCGGAAATCGCCTTCTTCTTCTTCTTCTTCTTCTTCGAATGTTTTTTCGACGATATTTTTTCCATTTTTCAACCTGTAGAGGAGCCTCGAATTTATAGGTTAAGAAATTTCTTTTCTTCCTCTTTTACCCTTAAATGAAGGGTGTTTTTTTAAAGACAAAGGGTAACTTTTGTCTTTTGGCTTTCCATTTTTGCCCTTGCATTATTACCTTTCAGCACCGAAAGTAGGGGTAGAAATGACTTTTCTTTGAGTGATGTCATGATGCTGACGTGCAGGAATCTTTTGTCACCATCATTGCTGACTTTGTGTAGCCACCTTTGATGACTTTTGTAGCCACCTTTGCGGACTTTTTATAGCCCGCCTTTGCTGACTTTAATTTTGTCTTTGGCCTGAATGGTTGCTGACTTGTCTGCTGACGTGGCTGCTGACTGTTCATTCAGAAAGATGCCTTTCTATGCACAATCTACAGGTGTGCTCCTTTGGAAAAGTCTTATGGGCCATCTGGCATAAGCTTTCTTCTGTTGCTTTGTTGTAGGGGATATTTCCTCTTAGGAGTTTCTTCACCGTTGCTTCGAGACTGGTCTGAACAAGTGTCAGAGTCTCTTTAGAGCTCTTTGAGACGATCGTCAGTGGGATAGAGGTCTTGTAGACAAAGCTTTTCTTTTTCTGAATCAGTTGTTGTATGAGCTGTATCAGGTTCTTGAGCCCGTGGATACGCCTGATCTGCCAGACTGCTTCTAAGCTTGGCTTGGCTCTTGGAACATGTCTGGGATCATATTCCTTTGCAGCGTCACCTTCTTTGATGCCTTCAAGTGTCATGACAGAAATGCTCGGAAACTTCTTTTTTTCAGTAACAATCTTAGCAATCTAGGAAATGAAATGAATTCGAATTCTTTTACTCTTTTTTATGGAGATAAAACTTTTGCAAGCCTCCATAATCTTTTTTGACATTTTCTCCAAATCTGATAAGTCAGTGGAGTGAAGTACCACCTGCTTTTATGAATCCATATGAATAAAGAATGGATGCATATTTTGAGTCTATTTCATGACTCAGCTTCACTTGATTCCAACTGTTGCTGGACTCAGTGGTGAAGAAGGGAGTGTTCATCCCTTGTCCAATTTGCTCATTCCATCTCTGGAATTGAACAATATGATGAGATTATCTTTGAACGAACATTGTCCACATTTTGAGGGCGTAGCAAGGGTTCCTCAGACATAATGTTTGCAAGTTTTAAAGGTTTAAATTTCGTTAAAAAACTCAAACTCATTAAAACTTGTTTTATCTGGTTTATTTAGGCTTTTCAACCTTGTAAACTCAGACAGGGTAACCAATTTTGTCTTGAATGATTTCTCATTGCTAGACAAGTCCGTTACCATCAGGGATGGATCCGTTAAGACTTCCTTTTCAGCTCGAGACTGACAGGTAGAAGTCCCTGATTCTGATTTCATCAAAATCGTTAAGGTTTCCTTTCCACCTCTAGACTGGCGGGTAGAAATCCCTGATTCCCCTATCTTCAAAGAAGACTGAGTTGTGATTTCCTTCTCATGCCTGGCATGACCTGTAGAAATCCCGGGTCGACCTATGTTTATCAAAACACTAAAGTCATCCATCTGCTGATTAGCTGACGTTGTGGCTTCCTTTTCTCACGATGGAGATCCGATAGATGTCCCGGAGGAACTTGGCATATCATGCCATTTAGTGAGTTTTGTTAACTCTTTGGTTAATTCTTTAACCTTGAGTTGTAAGAGATTTCCACTTAACCCATAACGGGCACAATTCTCATGTATGTCTCCTCGTTCTGAGAGAACTAAAAGACTGTCGAATAGTAATCGTAGGGTTGAGAGCAATACCGTGAGTGTGGCAATTATTGCTGCTAGGTCCGTCAGTGTGTTGCTGAGTGGATCCAATTTACCTGTCTGTAATACAAGAAAATTCTCGAGTAAGAGTATCAAGTAAATAATTTTTATCTCCTTTAATGTGTTCAACAATAAAAGAGAATTGGAAGAACCATTGCTGCCAATGGAGTAGTCTACTGCGACAAAGTGAATCTTCCAAATTTCTTGTCATAAAACCAGCAAAGTTTTTGCAGTCAGTTCTTACCAGAAATTCTTTGGGTGCAAGATACATATAAAACTTCTTTATCCCATTTTTTACTGCTAAAATTTCTTTTTCATAAGAATGATAGTTTATATCAGCAAATGAAAATGTTCTTCTTGACGTATATTTTCATATTCTCTCAGAATCATTGATTTTGCATTTTAGGACTGCTGCCCAAGTATTATCCGAGGCGTCAGTTTCTAAAATTAGTTTTGCATCTGGATCTGGTAGAGTTAACATTGGGAGATGTTTAATCATTTGTTTGATCCTGATTACTTCTAGACTATCAGTAGGTGTCCATTCCCATTTGACGTCTTTCTTTAGTTTCTTTAGAAAAGGTTTCCTAATTTTTGCTAATTTTTTTATGAATTGATCAGCATATGTTAGGCATCCTAAGAAACGTTGAAGTTGTTTTACATCTTCAATTTCATTCGGGAAAGCTGCTAGTTTTTCCATAATATGATTTTGGAGGATGATTTCTCCTTTTGAGATGTTTAGACCTAAGAAATTTATCATGGTTTTAAACAACTCTGATTTCTTTTTGCTAAGTGCTATCCCGGCATTTTTAAGGCATTTAATACCTTAAGTAATTGCTCTTTATGTTGATCCTTTGTTTCTAAAAAGACTAGGATGTAATCAACATAAACAAAGTAAAATTTAAAGAATGGTTTGAGGATGTTGTCCATTCTTCTTTGAAATATGTTGGGTGCTTATTTTAACCCTAAGGGCATGACAACCCACTCATAATGTTCTGAAGGACAACTGAATGCAGTGAGGGGAATAGCTCTTTCGGTTAGACGAATTTGCCAAAACCCTGATTTGCAATCAAATTTAGAAAACCATTGTTTTCCTCTTATGGTAGCTATTAATCTTTCTTTGTTAGGAAGATAGTAGTCATCCATTTTTGTGGCTTCATTAACCTTTTTATAGTTAAAGACCATTCTAGCTTTTCCACATTTTATCTCTGCATGATTCCGAACTAGGAAAGCAGGAAATGTAAGTGGAGAAATAACTTGCACGGATTAAACCTTGAGTTAGCAAGTCATTTATTTGTGTTGAGAATTCTTCAACATCAGAAGGAGTGTAAACCATAGGTTTTTCTCGGATTTCTTTTTTGGGATCAAGAAGTTCGAGGTCGGCATATGGTTTTTTGTTACTGTCCCGGCTCATGGATCGAGTAACACGGCGTGGGATTTGTGAATCAAGCACTGGTCTTGAGTTGATGACTCAGTAAGGAGGGTTAAAGATCCCTTTTTTAACTGGTCTTCTACACCTGATCAGTCTCCCTCTCTATGAACCCCTTTAGTGCTAGAATTATAGCATGAATTGAAATATTATCATGTGGAGAGAAGATTGAAAGAGGTACCTTTTCTTGCTCACGTCAATCAGGGTTTCAACCCTGATTTGGTTGCTGCTCGTGCTAGGATTGAAGGCCTAGCTTAGGGGGCAGCCTTGGATGACATTGATGGCTGTTTCTGTTATGTTTCCGTGATGATTTCCAAACTAGAGGAGTTGCCCTAGTCCTTCACGTGGAAGAATCAGAAATGCTTCCTTTTTCTGCTCGTCAAAAAGGTTAGAACCCTTGCTTGTTGTTGACACTGAGAAGGAGGGAAGACCCTCTCTTTGGGCTCAGAAAAGGGGCAGGAAGCTCCTCTTCTAACTATGGATGATGATGAATGAAGGTGGATGAAGATGGATGGCAATGGAGGGTGAAGGATAGGTTGGATTTTTGGAGTAAACCCTAAACTCGAGATCAAGAGGTGATCTCAGCCTGTTTACACTAGGTTATTCTAAAATCTCAAAGCTTACCTATTTCATTCATTCTTTCCTTTAAATAGATCACGTCATGGAGTTTTAGAGTTAGGGTTACAATAATTCCCCATATTGCCCCTACTTATAAAAGTAATTAGAAATAACTCCTACTTAAAACAATAAAAGAAATAAATCCTACTCAAAGTAATATAAGAAATAAATCCTATTGAGTGAGTTGTTGTTGCCTCCTTCGTTGTGTGACTAGGTGTGCTATTGAGTTGACAACATTTGCCTCCCCATGGAGAAAGAGCTTGTCCTCAAGCTCAAAAAATGGGTAGACTTGTTTGAAGATGTCCACACGTTCCCATGTTGCAGCGTCGGGGTCAGTGTCCATCCACTGAACGAGAATCTCCCAATGGTCATTGGTCAGCCGAGCGCGTAACACCGTAGCTGGGTTAAGAATAACCTCGCCATTATCAACCGGTGGTAAGAATGGAGTGGATGTAGGCTATGCCTCGGAATGTGGCTTCAAAAGCGAGACATGAAACACATCATGAATTTTGCCCGTGTCCGATAATTTGAGCTGATAGGCGACTGGTCCCACGCGTCGAAAAATGGGAAACAACCCAAAAAATCTGGGAGAGAGCTTATGACGTGGAGGTCCCTCAAGAGACAGCTGACGGTAGGGGTGGAGCCGTAGCCACAAATACTCCCCAACCTCAAAAGAGACCTCACGGTGGCCTTTGTCGTAAACATCCTTCATCCGAGCTTGGGCACGTCGTAGCCATTCTGTGATATTCTGTAGTAGTAGATCCCTGTCCATGAGTGCTTGATCAATCATGTCCACGTGGGTGGACCCTGGGATGTACGAGAGAAGACGAGGTGGATCCCAACCATATATAACCCAGAAAGGAGTGGATTGCAAGGCAGAGTGGAACTAAGTGTTGTAACAGTATTCGGCTCACAATAGCTATTGAACCCTTTGTCGCGGATGATCACCCACCAAGTAGTGTAGATACATCGGGATGGTACGATTCACCACCTCTATTTGCCCGTCTGTGTGCAGATGATAGGCGCAAGAGAACTTCAATTTAGTCCCGCTCAAGCGAAAAAGGTGCTCGTGAAAACTACATCTTTGTCACTCACAATGGATTATGGAATGCCATGTAAGTGAATTATCTACTCCAGGAAAGTATGATCAAACCGTGTTGCTGTATAAGGATGAG
This sequence comes from Aristolochia californica, assembly GCF_029961685.1. Lineage (NCBI taxonomy): Eukaryota > Viridiplantae > Streptophyta > Magnoliopsida > Piperales > Aristolochiaceae > Aristolochia > Aristolochia californica. The sequence continues at coordinate 9,240,168 of NW_027181826.1, read as the reverse complement.
CCAGTGGTATAAAATGTCCGTACTTGGAGAATCTATCAACCACCACGAAAAGTACGGATATGTAGGAGGACAGGGGTAGACCTTCCACAAAATCCATCGAAATGTCGGCCCAAACCTGCGTAGGAAGGGCCAGAGGCTGGAGAAGACCGGCTGGACTCAAGTGCTTGGCTTTGTTGCGTTGGTAGACCTAACAGACGCCCACATAAGTCACAATAGAGGGTTTCATGGTGTGCCAGTAAAAATTAGCTCGAATTCTGTGCAAAATCTTCTGTATCCCCTCGTGTGTACTATCATGGTAGGCCGAGAGAATAGCTGGAATCAACTCGGACTCAGGTGGAAGGAAAAGCCGCTATTTGTAATAAATAAGTGAATCCTGGATGGACCACTTCGAATTCATTGTCCTTTTCGAAATCTTTTGATGCAGTTCCTGGAATGCAGGGTCAGTGGCATGTGCATATCTCACCAAGTCCAGGATGAGAAATTGCGGTTGGCTGATCAAATAGACCGACTGCTGATCCTCAAAACACTGTGACAAGGCATCTGCCACCTTATTTAATCTCCCCACATGATATTCTACCGAGAAGTCAAATCCCAACAACTTATTGATCCAGTGCTGCTGTGGCGACGTCGTCAAATGCTGTTCTTGTAGGAATTTAAGGCTTTAGTGATCTATGCATATGAGAAAAGCCCGGCCCCAGAGATAAGGCCTCCAATGTTGGACCTCCTTGGCCAACCCAATCAATTCACGCTCATAGGCTGTCAGCTTGTGATGGCGGACTGCCAACTGTCTGCTAAAATACGCAATAGGATGGCCCAGCTGCTGTAAAACAACCCCAATGCCCACGCCCAAAGCATCGCACTCTACCACGAATAATTCATCATAGTTGGGAAGTTGTAATACTGGTGCAGATGCGAGGGCCGCTTTGAGTGCCGCAAATGACTTGGTAGCCTCCTCATTCCAAATAAAGGATTTTTTCTTGAGTAGACCGGTCAATGGTGCTGCCACCAGCCCATAGTTTTGAATAAATTTGCGGTAATAGCCCGCAAGACCCAAAAAAACCCCGTAATGCAGAACAAGACTGTGGCTGCAGCCACTCGTGAATAACTCAGATCTTCTCGGGATCCACCGTAACCCCCTCATGTGAGATAATGTGTCCCAGATACCCCACATGTGAAGCCGCAAAAGAACACTTGGAATGTTTCAAATAGAGTTGATGTGCTCTTAACAAGTTGAACACAATCCTCAAATGTGCCAAGTGCTCCTCAACCGACTTGCTATATATAAGAATATCATAAAAAAATACAAGAACAAATTTTCGAAGATAGGGGCTAAATACCTCATTCATCAGAGCATGAAAAGTGGAGGGTGCATTGAATAACCCGAACGGCATGACGAAAAACTTAAAGTGGCAATGGTGCATGCAGAACACCGTCTTCTCGATATCAGAGGGGTGCATCTGGACCTGATGGTATCCTGAACGGAGGTCGAGTTTAGTGAATAACCACGACCCATGTAACTCATCCAGGAGCTTATCCACTACCAGAATAGGAAACTTGTCTTTCATTGTCTACATGTTCAACTCCCGATAATCCACGCAGAACCTCCATGTCCCATCATGTTTCTTCACAAGTAAGACAGGTGAAGAGAACGGGTAGTGACTGGGATGAATAAGACCCTGTTTCAACATCTCTTGACGCTGACGCTCTATCTCGTCCTTTTGAAGGTGTGGGTAACGGTACGGTCACACGACCACTACCTCAGATCCTGGTTTCAGACAGATCATGTGGTCATAGTGCCTCAGGGGAGGCAAACCCGAAGGCTCCTGGAAGAGGTCAAAGAACTCAACCAAACCATCACTAGTACTGTTAGGTTGTTCCTATGTCTGAAAAGTGTGCATGCGGTGGGCCCTGTCCACCTGACAGCCCTGTAAGAGCACCCGACTACCGGCCAAATCAAAGCTCATGGTTAAAGCCAAAAAGTCCCACAGTATGGGCCCCAACGTTTGTAACCATTTAATGCCTAATACCATATCAAATCCCGCCAGGGGAATAACAAAAAATTCAGCATTAAACGAAGTAGAGCCAATGAAAAAAGTTACCGCCTTACTAATCCCATAGCTTGGTACCTTCTCGTCATTGGCCACTGAGACGGTGGCTGTCAGATGAGTGTATATCTAGATCTGGAGATGTTGTGTGGTTGTCAAACTCAAAAAATTGTGTGTACTCCCCGAGTCGACTAGTCCAACCAATTCTCGGTCAATGACATGAGCTCGGACTTGCATTGTATTAGGCAATTTCTGCCAAGTAATAGCATGCAAGGATATCACTGGTAGTTCCTTCTCGTTAATATCCTCTGGCTCCTCTGGATCCTCTGAATCCTCCACCTCAAGCCAAAAACATCGTTTACATTGGTGCCCTACCCAATACTGCTCATCGCAATTATAACATAAAATTTTGGACTGCCTTTCTGCTATATCTTTGTACTCATTAATTTTTTTATAAAGTTCGGTAGGGGGAGTCATAGTCAGAGTGTGTCTGGATGGGGTTGCTGGAGATGCTCCCTGAGATGAAGTATAGCGGTGCCCTTGCCACATGGAGGAAGTGTTCCTCTCACCCGACCAATCCGACTTACGTTGCTGCAACTGTTGTCATTGTTCCATTCCTCGGGTCATATTCATTGCATGAGCTAATCTATAGGCATAAGGAGTTCTACCTCTAGCCGTAAATACTCATTGAGACCCGCTGTGAATAGGGAGACTTGTTGGTCAACCAATTCCCTGTCACCAGCACATGCCAACTTTTCCTGGAACAATTTTTGATATTGTTGCACCAAACCAGTTTGTCGCAATAGGACTAACTCCCCCAGGGGGTTGCTGTTGGCGGGAGGGCCAAATCTAACTGTGCATAGATTTTTAAATTCTCCCCAAGTTATCCCTGGTCTCTCTTTCTCTACTTGAGTAACCCATAACATGGCTTCATCTGTCATATGGAAAGAGGCTAGTTGCACCTTATCCCATTCAATAGTCCCTTGGTTAAAAAAAAAAAATTTCACATCTATGCAACCAAATTAAGGGATCAATTGAACCATTGAAAGAAGGAAACTCTAACTTGGTGTACCTTGGAACTGTGCCTCCATGCTGGGGTCCTTGGACAACAGTGCCCCCATGCCACTGCTCCCCTCTTCTGTGATATGGTTGAGCAACCTCTCTCACCTCTGGACTCTGATGTCTCTCTGCCCTCAACTCCATTAGCATGTTGATGACTCAACTCATCTCTTCTTCCAAACTACAAACCTTCCCCAACACTTGTTGTGCTGTTTCAAGGCTATCTTCTATCTTTTGTATCCTAATTTGGATTTCTTCATTGCTGAGAGTATCCCCCATGTTACCCTGCTCTGATACCACGTTGTTACGGTCCCGGGTCATGGATCGAGTAACACGGCGTGGGATTTGTGAATCCAGCACTGGTCTTGAGTTGCTGGACAAGGTAAGGAGGGTTAAAGATCCCTTCTTTAACTGGTCTTCCACACATGATCAGTCTCCCTTTCTATGAACCCCTCTAGTGCTAGAATTATAGCTAGAATTGAAATATTATCATGTGGAGAGAGCACTGAAAGAGGTACCTTTTCTTGCTCACGTAAATTAGGGTTTCAACCCTGATTTGGTTGCTGCTCGTGCTAGGATTGAAGGCCTAGCTTAGGGGGCAGCCTTGGATCACATTGATGGCTGTTTCTGTTATGTTTCCGTGATGATTCCCAAACTAGAGGAGTTGCACTAGTCCTTCACGTGGAAGAATAAGAAACATTTCCTTTTTCTGCTCGTCAACAAGGTTAGAACCCTTGCTTGTTGTTGACGCTGAGAAGGAGGGAAGACCCTCTCTTTGGGCTCGGAAAAGGGGCAGGAAGCTCCTCTTCCAACTATGTATGATGATGGATGAAGGTGGATGAAGATGGATGGCAATGGAGGGTGAAGGATAGGTTGGATTTTTGGAGTAAACCCTAAACTCGAGATCAAGAGGTGATCTCAGCCTGTTTACACTAGGTTATTCTAAAATCTCAAAGCTTACCTATTTCATTCATTCTTTCCTTTAAATAGATCACGTCATGGAGTTTTAGGGTTAGTGTTACAATAATTCCCCATAATGCCCCTACATATAAAAGTAATTAGAAATAACTTCAACGTAAAACAATATAAGAAATAAATCCTACTCAAAGTAATATAAGAAATAAATCCTATTGAGTGAGTTGTTGTTGCCTCCTTCGTTGTGTGACTCGATGTGCTATTGAGTCCACAAAATTTTTGTTATTCCACCATTCTAAGGGTTTCTCAAAACAAGTGGATTCGAGAAGTTGCTGAACTTCTGATTCACAGGATTCTGTGAGGAGGAGAGATTCAAGGGGAGGAACCTCATCACCACGCCTGATGCATTTTTTGAAGACTTGATGGTGGACGTCTCCATTGCCAGAAATGGCAAAGGCTTTAGCGGGTTTTACTGCATAGACAAATACAACAGAATTATCGATTTCACGTCGAGTACGACATCAAAGTTTATAGTAGGCTGGTGTTTGTTCTACAGGCATGAAACATGAGCCATTCATTTCCTAGGACTAAATCGGGTCTTGAGTTTATGTTTGGTCCTAAACTAATGACTTTTGGGATCATAAACTTTTCACCTTCAATGTCGAGATAAATGTTTCGGGCTTCTGTAGGAAGAGTTATATTTTCTCCTGAGGCTACTGTTACTTGAAGGGGTACTTCAAGTGGTTTCCAAAGATCTGTGTGAAGTAGATTTTGTCTTGCTAGGCAATATGAACTTCCTGTATCTACGAGAGCATGTATATGGAATTTGATATATCTGGGTAGTTTAAGCATCCATAGATTACGATGCAAGATCGAAAGAATTAAACAAAAGCTAAACCTCTTAGCTTTGTAAACATGGATGAATTTTTCTACCTAATGGTAATGGAGTTTCTATATCCATTAAATAGAAAAACTCATCCATTTTTACAAAGCTAAGAGGTTTAGCTTTTGTTTAATTCTTTCGATCTTGCATCATAATCTATGGATGCGATTCGTATATCTTTCCCAATGGAAATAGTACATTTCCATGGAATAGATTGTGTCATCTTCGGGCTGAAGCATGTTTCTTAGTAAAAGAGTAAAGGCAAGGTCATCTCTTTTTCTTTGTAAACAATCTCAAAGTTTTTGCCTATAGATCATCTATTTCGGGATGTTGTCCATGCTTGTTCAGCATCTTCCTTTGTCCGGAATTTTTTGTGAGAATTTTTGGGAAATCCTATGACTTGTGCTTGGGCTTCTTCCCAGTTGTCATATATTCATATTTCTCTTTCGATGAAGACAACATACCAGTATTTTGGTTTTTCTGGTTTTCCGTATATACTTGTAGAGGCTTCTCCTATTGAAGCGGTGTCTACAGGTTGAGATATGGTTTCTTCTTGGGCCATTTTGTAGATTTCTCTGTGTAGAATGATAACCAAATCTTATAAGAATTGATTAGATAGCATATTCTTGAAATTCGAGTTGTTCAATCCTGATTTGATGTTTCAGGTCTTTGATAACTCGTTTTATTCCTTCTGGATCAAGTCCTAAGAATTGTCCATCTTGGATTATCCTTTTTCCTTCGTTGTTGTATTCTACAACTAATGGATTTTCTTCTAACTCATTGAGTTTGGCTTGAACTCGTAAGAGCCGATCTTTTAATTGTCGAATCCAGACATTCTGGAATTTAATTTGATTATCATACCTTCTAGTCATGATATATTCTCGCAGGCACGAATATTTTATAAGTCTTATCGATAGATTAGACCTACTTTGTTCCATATTGGAAGTTTTGGGTTGTTGTACATTTGTTCCTTACAAATGTTACATGGGATGTGACCGGTTTGGGTTGTTGTACATTTGTTCCTTACAAATGTTACATGGGATGTGACCGGTTTGGGTCGTAACTGTTTGGGAGTATGTATACGTAAACAGAAAGATTCAAAGTTAAGATTTGAATTCTTTGACTCATACTTATGCTTGGAAACTGATTCCATGGCTCTGCAAGGACCTAGTCTAAGACTTGGCTCTGTAGGACGTTTAAACCTACGCTCTGATACCAATTTAAACACAACAAGCTCTAACATCCTAAACACAACGTAAGACAGGGTGAATAGATACCAAAAGCACTAATTGCTCTGATAACAATTTAAACACAACAAGCTCTAATAGCTTAAACACTGTGGAACACAGAGTTAATAGATACCAAAAGCGCTAATTGCTCTGATATCACCACAACTACATACTGACTACGGTCAGTGGGAAACAAGATGGGGGCAGCGAAAACAACTATGACTCACACTACTATTCTTACAACCACTTTTTCATACATCCTATCATTTCACCATCATATTACTCTTGCTTCCTACCACATGTCACTGTTATTTACGCGTTTGAGTCTATTTTAATAGCTATCTAATAGGTCCAACATGACTTCTGCTACTACTCAGAATTTCTTCGGGGTTTGACCCTATTCTTGTCGGCTTACCACCACGTGGCCAATCCGTCATTACGGTCCTCACGGTTTCCAGAGGGCCCCAAGCCGTGCATGTTAACCGTTGCGGCTCCATAGCTGCTTCAGCAGGGTAGAGCACAACTCTATTTCATTTTCTACCTTGGAATGTAGCCGAATAATTCTAAGTCTCTAGCTTATGTCCTATTTGGTACTATTTCTTTTTATGAGTGAACAGTAAACATGAATAGTATACATGAACAGTAATCATGACTAGCAAAAATGAACAGTACTTTTGAATATTAACTTTGGAACAGTAAAAACAAACACTGTGGAGATTCATATATAGATGCAGAACATGAACAGGAACAACAAATATTGTACGAATCACAATATTACAAACATGCGGAAAATAAAAACATTGTATCAAACAAAATAAACAACAAAATTAATAGCTTGGTGGAACTTTATAAGAAAGAGATTTCTAATTGATCCTAACATGTTTTAAATATGGATATCCAAGCCTGAAACTTGTTGAAGACGCAAATGACCTAATGATCCAAAAATTTCAAGGAGTAGAAAAAATTAAATTCTCAAGTTAACGTGTGGTGGGATATTTACCAGAGCCTAACAACCCAGTTTTTGCCTATTTATAAAAAGTGGACCTTCCAATCATAGATCATCATAAATGTTTTGATCGATTAATAATATGTAACGGCTATAATTTTTGTTCGAAATGACTTATGGTTTGGTAGTCAACACTCTGTTAAAAATACCCCCCCCCCCCCCCCCCCCCCCCCCCCCCCTCCTTTTCCGATCATTGTAAAACCTAATATATTAAAAACTAAAAGAGTTTAAAATACTTAAAATCACTTATACTTTTTGGAATTATATCACTCAGCATTTGTGCTTTTCTATTTTGGATTTTCAATTTTTTTTCAAATCCAAACATGAGTTTTCACTATCCCATTTTTCTCGTATACTAAAAGATAAGGCAAATAGATCACAACAAAATGAAAATTTTAGAATTTATGTATGCAAAAAATTGAAACTATAATGAATCTAAGTGAAGAAAATTATTTCATGCACTAAAAATGAACACCAAAGTTTTGTTATCCATATTTGGGAAATTCCACTATTACAACCCCTAATAGCTTGGTGGAATTTTATAAGAAAGAGATTTCTAATTGATCCTAACATGTTTTAAATATGGATATGCATGCCTGAAACATGTTGAAGATGCAAATGACATAATGATCAAAAAATTTCAAGGAGTAGAAAAAATTAAATTCTGAAGTTAACGTGCGGTGGGATATTAACAAGAGCCAAACAACCCATTTTTTGCCTATTCACTAAAAGCGGACCTAACAATCATAGATCATCGTAATTTTTTTGATCGATTAAATTGTGTAACGCTTATAATTTTTGTTATAAATGACTTATGGTTTGGGAGACAAAACTCTGTTAAAAATGCCTCGCTCCCCCTTTTCCGATGATTGCAAAACCTAATATATAAAAAACTAAAAGAGTTTACAATCCTTAAAAATCACTGATACTTTTTGGAATTGTCTCTCTCAGCATTTATGCTTTTCCATTTTGGATGTTCAATTTTTTTAAAATCCATACTAGACTTTTCACTCTCCCATTTTTCTCGTAAACAAAAATATTAGACAAATATATCACAAAAAATGTAAATTTTAGAGTTTATGTATGAAAAAATTGAAAACTATAATAAATGTAACTGAAAAAAATTATTTCACCCACTAAAAATGAACACCAAAGTTTTGTTATCCATGTATGGGAAATTCCACAAGTACAACCCCTAAGAGCTTGGTGGAATTTTATAAGAAAGTGATTTATAAATGATCATAACATGTTTTAAATATGGATATGAATGCCTTAAACATGTTGAATATGTAAATGACCTAATGATCCAAAAATTTCAAAGAGTAGAAAAAATTAAATTCTCATGTTAACGTACGAAGGGATAATACCAGAGCCAAACAACCCACTTTTTCCCTACATACAAAAAGCGGGCCTAGCAATCATAAATCATCATAAATATTTTGATCGATTAATGATGTGTAACGGCTATAATTTTTTTCAGAAATGAGTTATGGTTTGGGAGTCAACACTCAGTTGAAAATGCCTCGTCCCCCCCTTTTCCGATGATTGCAAAACCTAATATATAAAAAACTAAAAGATTTTACAAACCTTAAAAATCACATATACATTATGGAATTATCTCTCTTAGCATTCGTGTATTTCCATTTTGGATGTTCATTTTTTTTCAAATCCAAACATGAGTTTTCACATTTCCTTTTTTCTCGTAAACAAAAAGATAAGGCAAATAGATCAAAACAAAATGAAAATTTTTGAATTTATGTATGCAAAAAATTGAAAACTATAATAAAATTATTTCACACACTAAAAATGAACACCAAAGTTTTGTTATCCATGTTTAGGAAATTTCACTATTACAACCCCTAAAATCTTGGTGGAATTTTATAAGAAAGAGATTTCTAATTGATCCTAACATGTTTTAAATATGGATATGCATGCCTGAAGCATGTTGAAGATGCAAATGACCTAATGATCCAAAAATTTCAAGGAGTAGAAAAAATTAAATTTTCAAGTTAACGTGCGGTGGGATACCAAAGCCAAACAACCCACTTTTTGCCTTTTTAAAAAAAGCGGACCTAACAATCATAGATCATCATAAATGTTTTGATCGACTAATGATGTGTAACGGGCTATAATTTTTGTTAGAAATGACTTATGGTTTGTTACAAAAATTATAGCCGTTACACATCATTAATCGATGAAAACATTTACGAAGATCTATGATTGTTAGGTCCACTTTTTGTGAATAGGCAAAAACTAGGTCGTTTGGTTCTTGTAAATATCCCACCGCACGTTAACTTGAGAAATAAATTTTTTCCACACCTTGAAATTTTTGGATCATTAGGTCATTTGCATCTTCAACATGTTTCAGGCATGCATATCCATAGTTAAAACATGTTATGATCAATTAAATATCTCTTTCTTATAAAATTCCACTAAGCTATTAGGGGTTGTACTAGTGAAATTTCCCAAACATAGATAATAAAACTTCGGTGTTCCTTTTTAGTGCATGAAATAATTTTCTTCACATACATATATTATAATTTTCAATTTTATGCATACATAAAACATAAAATTTTCATTTTGTTGTGATCTATTTGCCTTATCGTTTTGTTTACGAGAAAAATGGGAGAGTGAAAACTCAGGTTTGGATTTGAAAAAAAATTTAACATCCAAAATGGAAATGCACAAATGTTGAGGGAGATAATTCCAAAAAGTACCTGTGAGTTTTAAGGATGGTAAAATCTTTTAGTTTTTTATATATTAGGTTTTGCAATTATTGGAAATTGGGAGGGGGGGGGGGGCATTTTTAATTGGGTGTTGACTCCCAAACCATAAGTCATTTCTAACAAAAATTATAGCCGTTACACATCATTAATTGATCGAAACATTTACGATGATCTACGATTGTTAGGTCCACTTTTTGTAAATAGTCAAAAACTGGGTTGTTTGGCTATGGTAAATATCCCACCGCACGTTTACTTGAGAATTTAATTTTTTCTACTCCAAATTTTTGTGTCATTAGGTCAATTGAATCCATATTTAAAGCATGTTACGATCAATAAAAAAATCTCT
>NW_027181826.1:9157535-9229859 GCF_029961685.1 Aristolochia californica | reverse complement strand
TTTCCGAAATATGGACAACAAAACTTTGGTGTTCATTTTTAGTGCGTGAAATAATTTTCTTCCCTTCCATTTATTATAGTTTTCAATTATTTGCATACATAAACTCTAAATTTTTTCATTTTGTTGTGATGTATTTGCTATATCTATTCATTTACAAGAAAAATGGGAGAGTGAAAACTTAAGTTTGGATTTGAAAAAAAATTGAACATCCAAAATGGAAATGCACAAATGCTGAGAGAGATAATTCCAACAAGTATCTGTGATTTTTACGGTATGTAAAATCTTTTAGTTTTTTATATATTAGGTTTTGCAATCATCGAAAAAGGGAAGAAGGGGGGGGGGGGGGGGGGGGGGGAGGCTTTTTTAACTGAGCATTGACTCTCAAACCATAAGTCATTTCAAACAAAAATTATAGAAGTAACACATCATTAATCGATCAAAACATTTACGATGATCTATGATTGTTAGGTCCGCTTTTTTTAAATAGGCAAAAAGGGGTTGTTTGACTCTAGTAAACATCCCACCTAACATTAACTTGAGAATTTAATTTTTTCTACTCGAAATTTTTGGATCATTAGGTCATTTGCATCTTCAACATGTTTCAGGCATGCATATCCATATTTAAAACATGTTAGGATCAATTAGAAATCTCTTTCTTACAAAATTCCACCAAGCTATTAGGTGTTGTACTCGTGGAATTTCCCAAAAATGGATAACAAAACTTTGGTGTTCATTTTTCGAGCGTGAAATAATTTTCTTCACTTACAATTATTATAGTTTTTAACTTTTTTCATATATAAACTATAAAATTTTCATTTTGTTTGGATCAATTTGCCTTATCTTTTTTTTTTTAAGAGAAAAATAGTAGAGTGAAAACTCAAGTTTGGATTTGAAAAAAAATTGAACTTGCAAAATGGAAATGCTCAAATGCTGAGAGAGATAATTCCAAAAAGTATCTGTGATTTTTAAAGATTTTAAACTCTTTTAGTTTTTTTATATATTAGGTTTTGCAATCATAGGAAAAGGGGGGCGAGGCATTTTTAACTGTGTGTTGACTCCCAAACCATAAGTCATTTTTAACAAAAATTATAGCCGTTACACATCATTAATTGATCAAATCATTTACGATGATCTATGATTGCTAGGTTCGATTTTTATTAAATAGGAGAAAACTGGTTGTTTGGCTCTGGTAAATATCCCACGAGACGTTAACTTGAGAATTTAATTTTTTCTACTCCTTGCAATTTTTGGATCATCTGATCATTTGCATCTTCAACAAGTTTCAGGCATGCATATCCATATTTAAAACAAGTTATGAACAATAAGAAATCTCTTTCTTATAAAATTCCACCAAGCTATTACGGGTTGTACTAGTGGAATTTCCCAAACATGAATAACAAAACTTTGGTGCTCATTTTTAGTGCGTGAAATAATTTTCTTCACTTACATTTATTATAGTTTTCTATTTTTTGCATACATAAACTCAAAAATTTTCTTTTTGTTGTGATCAATTTGCCTTATCTTTTTGTTTACGAGAAAAATGGGAGAGTCAAAACTCAAGATAGGATTTGAAAAAAATTGAACGTCCAAAATAGAAATGGACAAATGCTGCGAGCGATAATTCCAAAAAGTATCAGTGATTTTTAAGGATTGTAAACTCTTTTAGTTTTTTATATGTTAGGTTTTGCAATCATCGAAAAAAGGGGGGCGATGCATTTTTAACTGAATGTTGACTCCCAAACCATAAGTCATTTCTAACAAAAATTATAGCCGTTACAAATCATTAATCTATCAAAACTTTTCCGATGATCTATGATTGTTAGGTTCGCTTTTTGTAAATAAGCAAAAAGTGGGTTGTTTGGCTCTGGCAAATATCCCACCGCACGCTAACTGGAGAATTTAATTTTTTCTACTCCTTGAAAATTTTGGATCATTAGGTCATTTGCATCTTCAACGAGTTTCAGGCTTGCATATCCATATTTAAAACATGTTAGGATCAATAAGAAATCTCTGCTTATAAAATTCCACAAAGAAATTAGGGGTTGTACTAGTGGAATTTCCCAAACATGAATAACAAAAGTTTGGTGTTCATTTTTAGTGCATGAAATAATTTTATTCCCTAACATTTATTATTGTTTTCAATTTTTTGCATACATATACTATAAATTTTTCATTTTGTTGTGATCTACTTGCCTTATCTTTTGGTTTACGAAAAAAAATGGGAGAATGAAAACTCAAGTTTGGATTTGAAAAATAATTGAACATCCAAAATGGAAGTGAAAAAATGCTGAGTGAGATAATACCAAAAAGTATTTGTGATTTTTAATTATTGTAAACTCTTTTAGTTTTTTTAAATATTAGGTTTTGCAATATAGGAAAAGGGGGGCGAGGCATTTTTAACTGAATGTTGACTCCCAAACCATAAATCATTTTTAACAAACATTATAGCCGTTACACTTCATTCATTGATCAAAATATTTACGATGATCTATGATTGTTAGGTCCACTTTGTGTAAAGAGGAGAAAAATAGGTTGTTTGGCTCTGGTAAATATCCCACAAACATTAACTTTAAAATTTAATTTTTTCTACTCCTTGAAATTTTTTTATCATTAGATCACTTTCATCTTCAACAAGTTTCAGGCATGCATATCCATATTTAAAACATGTTAGGAACAATAAGAAATATCTTTCTTATAAAATTCCACCAAGCTATTAGGGGTTGTACTAGTGGAATTTCCCAAACATGAATAACAAAACTTTGGTGTTCATTTTTAGTACATGAAATAATTTTCTTCACTTACATTTATTATAGTATTCTATTTTTTGCATACATAAACTCTAAAATTTTCATTTTGTTGTGATCAATTTTCCTTAACTTTTTGTTTACAAGAAAAAGGGAGAGTGAAAACTCAAGTTTGGATTTGAAAAAAATTGAACATCCAAAATGGAAACGCACAAATGCTGAGAGAGATAATTCCAAAAAGTATCTGTGATTTTTAAGGATTGTAAACTCTTTTAGTTTTTTATATGGTAGGTTTTGCAATCATCGAAAAAGGGGGGGGGGGGGGGGGGGGGGGTATTTTTAACTGAGTGTTGATTCCCACACCATAAATTATTTCTAAATTAAATTAGAGCCGTTACATATCATTAATCTATCAAAATATTTCCGATGATCTACGATTGTTAGGTCCGCTTTTTGCCAATAGGCAAAAAGAGGGTTGTTTGGATCTGGTAATTATCTCACCACACGTTAACTTGAGAATTTAATTTTTTCTACTCCTTTAAATTTTTGGATCATTAAGTCATTTGCATCTTCAACAAGTTTCAGGCATGCATATCCATATTTAAAACATGTTAGGATCAATAAGAAATCTCTTTCTTTAAAATTCCACCAAGCTATTAGGGGTTGTACTAGTGGAATTTCCCAAACATGAATGACAAAAATTTGGTGTTCATTTTTACTGCATGAAATAATTTTCTTCCCTTACATTTATTATAGTTTTCAATTTTTAGCATACATAAACTCTAAAATTTTCATTTTGTTGTGATCAATATGCCTTATATTTTGGTTTACTAGAAAATGGGAGAGTGAAAACTAAGTTTGGATTTGAAAAAAAATTGAACATCCAACATGGAAATGCAAAAATAATTGGAGAGATAATTCCAAAAAGTATCTGTGATTTTAAAGGATTGTAAACTCTTTTAGTTTTTTATATGTTAGGTTGTGCAATCATCGAAAAAGAGGGTGAGAGACATTTTTAACTGAGTGTTGACTCCAAAACCATATGTCATTTCTAACTAAAATTATAGCCATTACACTTTATTAATCGAAAAAAAAATTTACGATGATCTATGATTGCAGGTCCTCTTTTTTAAAAATTCACAAAAAGGGGTTTTTTGACTCTAGTAAATATCGCACCGCACGTTAACTTGAGAATTTAATTTTTCCTACTCCTTGAAATTTTTTGATATTTAGGTCATTTGCATCTTCAACATGTTTCAGGCATGTATATCCAATTTCAAAACATGTTAGGATCAATTAGAAATCTCTTTCTTATAAAATTCCACCAAGCTATTAGGGGTTGTACTAGTGGAATTTCCCAAACATGGATAACAAAACTTTGGTGTTCATTTTTAGTGTGTGAAATATATTTCTTCACTTTCATTTGTTACATTTTTCATTTTTTTGCTTACATAAACTCGAAAAATTTCATTTTGTTGTGATCTATTTGCCTTATCTTTTTTGTTTATGAGAAAAAAGGCGGTGTGAAAACTCAAATTTAGATTTCAAAAAAATTGAACATCCAAAATTGAATTGCACAAATGCTGAGAGAGATAATACCAAAAAGTATATGTGATTTTTAATGATTGTAAACTCTTTTAGTTATTTATATATTAGGTTTTACAATCATCGCAAAAGGGGGGGTGGGGGGAGGCCTTTTTTTTTTGAATGTTGACTCCCAAACCATAAGTCATTTCAAACAAAAACAATAACCGTTACATGTCATTAATCAATCAAAAAATTTACGATGATCTATGATTGTTTGGTTCGCTTTTTTTAAATGGGCAAAAAGTGGGTTGTTTGACTCTAGTGAATATCCCACCGCACGTTAACTTGAGAATTTAACTTTTTCTACTCCTAGAAATTTTTGGATCATTAGGTCATTTGTATCTTCAACATGTTTCAGGCATGCATATCCATATTTAAAATCATGTTAGGATCAATTAACAATCTCTTTCTTATAAAATTCCACCAAGCTATTATGGGTTGTTCTTGTGGAATTTCCCAAACACGGATAACAAAACTTTGGTGTTTATTTTTAGTGCATGAAATAATTTTCTTCACTTACATTTATTTTTGTTTTTATTTTTTCCATACATAAACTCAAAAATTTTCATTTTTTTGTGATCTATTTGCCTTATCTTTTTGTTTACGAGAAAAATGGGAGAGTTAAAACAAAAATTAGGATTAAAAAAAATTGAACATCCAAAATGTAATTGCACAAATGCTGAGAGAGATAATTCCAAAAAGTCTATGTGATTTTAAATGATTGTAAACTCTTTTAGTTTTTTATATATATAGTTTTGCAATCATCGGAAAAGAGTGTGCGAGGCATTTTTAACTGAGTGTTGACTCCTAAACCACATGTCATTTCCAACAAAAATAGTAGCCGGTACAAATCATTAATCTATCAAAACATTTCCGATGATCTATGATTGTTAGGTTCATTTTTTGTAAATAGGCAAAAAGTGGGTTGTTTGGCTCTGGTAAATATCCCACCCCACGTTAACTTGAGAATTTAATTATTTCTACTCCTTGAAAATTTTGGATCATTAGGTCATTTGCATCTTTAATAAGTTTCAGGCATGAATATCCATATTTAAAACATGTTAGGATCAATTATAAATTTCTTTCTTATAAAATTCCACCAAGCTATTAGGGGTTGTACTAGTGGAATTTACCAAACAAGGGTAACAAAACTTTGGTGTTCATTTTTAGTGCGTGAAATAGTTTTCTTCACTTATATTGATTATATTTATCATTTTTTTTTGCATACATAAACTCGAAAATTTTCATTTTGTTGTCATCTATTTGCGTTATCATTTTGTTTACGAGAAAAAAGGGAGTGTGAAAACTCAAAATTGGATTTAAGAAAAATTTAACATCCAAAATGGAATTGCACTAATACTGTGAGAGATAATTCCATAAAGTATTTGTGATTTTTAAGGATGGTAAACTCTTTTAGTTTTTTACATGTAAGGTTTTGCAATGATCGGAAAATGGGGGTGCGAGGCATTTTTAACTGAGTGTTGACTCTCAAACCATAAGTCATTTCTAACAAAAAATTATAGCCGTTACAAATCATTAATCTATCAAAAAATTTATGATGATCTATGATTTTTAGGTCCGCTTTTGGTAAATAGGTGAAAAGTTGTTTGGCTGTGGTAAATATCCCACCACAGCTAACTTGAGATTTTAATTTTTTCTACTCCTTGAAAATTTTGGATCATTAGGTCATTTGCATCTTCAACAAGTTTCAGGCATACATTTCCATATTTAAAACAAGTTAGGATCATGAAGAAATCTCTATCTTATAAAATTCCACCAAGCTATTAGGGGTTTTACTAGTGGAATTTCCCAACTATGAATAACAAAACTTTGGTGTTCATTTTTTGTGCGTGAAATAACTTTCTTCCCTTACATTTATGATAGTTTCCAATTTTTTGCATACATAAACTGTAAAATTTTTATTTTGTTGTGATCTACTTGCCTTATCTTTTTGTTTACGAGAAAAATGGGAGAGTAAAAATCATGTTTGGATTTGAAAATAAATTTAGCATCCAAAATGGAAGTGTACAAATGCTGAGAGAGATAATACCAAAAAGTATCTGTGATTTTTAAGGATTGTAAACTCTTTTAGGTTTTTTATATATTAGGTTTTGCAATCATAGGAAAAGGGGGAGGGGGGGGGGGGGGGGGGGAGGTATTTTTAACTCAGTGTTGACTCCCAAACCATAAGTCATTTTTAAAAAAAATTATAGCCATAACACGACATTAATTGACCAAAACATTTACGATGATGTATGATTGTTAGGTCCGGTTTTTGTAAATAGGTGAAAACTGGTTGTTTGGCTTGGTAAATATCCCACCAAACGTTAACTTGAGAATTTAATTTTTTCTACTCAAAATTTTTGGAACATTAGGTCATTTGCATCTTCAAAAAGTTTCAGGCATGCATATCCATATTTAAAACATGTTAGGAACAATAAGAAATCTCTTTCTTATAAAATTCCTCAAAGCTATTAGGGGTTGTACTAGTGGAATTTCCCAAACATGAATAACAAAACTTTGGTGTTCATTTCTAGTGCGTGAAATAATTTTCTTCACTTACATTTATTATAGTTTTCAATTTTTTGCCTACATAAACTCTAAAATATTCGTTTTGTTGTGATCAATTTGCCTTATCTTTTTGTTAACGAGAAAAAGGGGATAGTGAAAACTCAAGTTTAGATTTAAAAGAAATTGAACATCCAAAATGGAAATGCACAAATGCTGAGAGAGATAATTCCAAAAAGTATATGTGATTTTTAAGGATTGTAAGCACTTTTAGTTTTTTATATGTTAGGCTTTGCTATCATTGGAAAAGTGGGGGCGAGGCATTTTTAACTGAGTGTTGACTCCCAAATCATAAGTCATTTCTAACAAATATTATAACCATTACACATCATTAATCGATCAAAATATTTACAATGATCTATGATTGCTAGGTCCGCTTTTGTAAATATGCAAAAACTGGGTTGTTTGGCTCTGGTAAATATTCCACCACATGTGTACTTGAGAATTTAATTTTTTCAACTGCTTGAAATTTTGGGATCATTAGGTCTTTTGCATCTTCAACATGTTTCAGGCATGCATATCGATATTTAAAACATATTAGGATCAATTAGAAGTCACTTTCTCATAAAATTCCACCACGCTATTATGGGTTGTACTAGTGGAATTTCCAAAACATGGATAACAAAATATTGGTGTTCATTTTTAGTGCGTGAAATAATTTTCTTCCCTTACATTTATTATAGTTTTTAATTTTTGGCATACATAAACTCTAAAATTTTAATTTTGTTGTGATCTTTTTGCCTTATTTTTTGTTTTCGAGAATAATGGAAGAGTGAAAACTCAAGTTATGATTTGAAAAAAAAATGAACATCCAAAATAGAAATGCACAAATGCTGAGAGAGATAATTCCAAAAAGTATCTATGATTTTTAAGTATTGTAACGTATTTTAGTTTTTTATATATTAGGTTTTGTAATCATTGGAAAGGGGAGGGCGAGGCATTTTAACTGAGTGTTGACTCCCAAACCATAAGTCATTTCTAACAACATACATAGCCGTTACACATCATTAATAGATCAAAACGTTCACGTTGATCTATATTTCTTAGGTCCGCTTTTTGTAAGTAGGCAAAAAGTGGGTTGTTTGGCTCTGGTAAATATCCCTCCACACGTTAACTAGAGAATTTAATTTTTTCTACTCCTGGAAATTTTTGGATCATTAGGTCATTTGAATCTTCAACATGTTTTAGGCATGCATATCCATATTTAAAACATGTTAGGATATTTTAGAAATCTCTTTCTTATAAAATTCCACCAAGATATTAGGGGTTGTACTAGTGGAATTTCCAAAACGTGGATAACAAAACTTTGGTGTTAATTTTTACTGTGTGAAATAATTCTCTTACCTTACATTTATTATAGTTTTCATTTTTTTGCATTCAAAAACTCTAAAATTTTCATTTTGTAGTGATCTATTTGCTTAGCTTTTTGTTTACTAGAATAATGGGAGAGTGAAAACTCAAGTTTGGCTTTGAAAAAAAATTGAACATCCAAAAAGGAATTGCACAATTGCTGAGAGAGATAATTCCAAAAATTATCTTTGATTTTTAAGGATTGTAAAATGTATTAGTTTTTTATATATTAGGTTTTGCAATCATTGAAAAAGGGAGGGGGGGGGGGGGGGGGGGGGGGGGGGGCGCTGGTGAGGCATTTTTAACTGAGTGTTGACTCCCAAACCACAAGTCATTTCTAAAAAACATTATAGCCATTACACATCATTAATCGATCAAAACATTTCCGATGATGATCTATGATCGTTCGGTCCACTTTTTGTAAATAGACAAAAAGTGGGTTGTTTGGCTCTGGTAAATATCCCACCACACGTTCACTTGAGAATTTATTTTTTTCTAGTCCTTGAAATTTTTGAATCATTAGGTTATTTGCATCTTTAGCGAGTTTCAGGCATGCAAATCCAAAGTTAAAACATGTTAGGATCAATAAGAAATCTCTTTCTTATAAAATTCCACTAAGCTATTAGGGGTTGTACTAGTGGAATTTCCCAAATATGAATAACAAAACTTTGGTGTTCATTTTTTGTGCGTGAAATAATTTTTTTCCCATACATTTATTATTGTTTTCAATTTTTTGCATACAGAAACTACAAAATTTTCATTTTTTTGTGATCTACTTGCCTTATGGTTTTGTTTACGAGAAAAAATGGGAGAGTGAAAACTCAAGTTTGAGTTTGAAAAATAATTGAACATCCAAAAAGGAAGTTCACAAATGCTGAGAGAGATAATACCAAAAAGTATCTGTGATTTTTAAGGATTGTAAACTCTTTTAGTTTTTTTATATATTAGGTTTTGCAATCATAGGATAAGGGGGGGGGAGGCATTTTTAACTCTGAATTGACTCCCAAACCATAAGTTATTTTTAACAAAAAGTATAGCCGCTACACATCATTAATTGATCAAAACATTTTTGATGATCTATGATTGTTAGGTCCGCCTTTTGTATATAGTAGAAAACTGGGTTGTTAGGCTCTGGTACATATCCCACCAGATGTTAACTTCAGAATTAAATTTTTTCTACTCGAAATTTTTGGTACATCAGGTCATTTGCATCTTCAACAAGTTTCAGGCATGCATATCCATATTAAAACATGTTAAGAACAATAAGAAATCCCTTTCTGATAAAATTCCACCAAGCTATTATGGGTTGTAATAGTGGAATTTCCCAAACATGAATAGCAAAACTTTGGTGTTCATTTTAGTGCGTGAAATAATTTTCTTCACTTACATTTATTATAGTTTTCTATTTTTTGCATACATAAACTCTAAAATTTTTTTTTTGTTGTGATCAATTTGCCTTATCTTTTTGTTTACGAGAAAAATGGGTGATTGAAAACTAAAGCTTGGATTTGAAGAAAATTGAACATCCAAGATGGAAACGTACAAATGCTGACAGAGATAATTCTAAAAAGTATCTGTGATTTTTAAGGATTGTAAACTCTTTTAGTTTATTATATGTTAAATTTTGCAATCATCGGAAAAGGGGGGGTGAGGCATTTTTAACTGAGTGTTGGCTCCCAAACCATAAGTCATTTCTAACAAAAATTATAGCCGTTACAAATCATTAATCAATCAAAACATTTTCGGTGATCTATGATTATTAGGTTCGCTTTTTGTAAATAGGCAAAAAGTGGGTTGTTTGGCTCGGGAAAATATCTCACCGCACGTGAACTTGAGAATTTAATTTTTTCTACCCCTTGAAAATTTTGGATTATTAGGTCATTTGCATCTTCAACAAGTTTCAGGCATGCATATCCATATTAAAAACATGTTAGGATCAATAAGAAATCTCTTTCTTATAAAATTCCACTAAGCTATTAGGGGTTGTACTAGTGGAATTTCCCAAACATGAATAACAAAAGTTTGGTGTTCATTTTTAGTGCGTGAAATAATTTTCTTTCCTTACATTTATTATTGTTTTCAATTTTTTGCATACTTAAACAATAAAATTTTCACTTTGTTGTGATCTACTTGCCTTATCTTTTTGTTTACGAAAAAAATGGTTATTTGAAAAATAATTGAACATCCTAAATAGAAGTGCACAAATGCTGAGTGAGATAATACCAAAAAGTATTTGTGATTTTTAAGGATTGTAAACTCTTTTAGTTTTTTTATATATTAGATTTTGCAATCATAGGAAAAGGGAGGCGAGGCATTTTTAACTGAGTGTTGACTCCCAAACCATAATCATTTTTAACAAACATTATAGCCATTACACAACATTCATTGATCAAAACATTTGATGATCTATGATTGTTAGGTCTGTTTTTCGTAAATAGGAGAAAACTTGGTTGTTTGGCTCTGGTAAATTTCCACAAACATTAACTTTAGAATTTAATTTTTTCTACTCCTTGAATTTTTTTCATCATTAGGTCATTTCAATCTTCAACAAGTTTTAGGCATGCATATCCATATTAAAAACATGTTAGGAACAATAAGAAATCTCTTCCTTATAAAATTCCACCAAGCTATTAGGGGTTGTACTAGTGAAATTTACCAAACATGAATAAAAAACTTTGGTGTTCATTTTTAGTGTGTGAAATAATTTTCTTCACTTACATTTATTATATTATTCTATGTTTTGCATACATAAACTCTAAAATTTTCATTTTGTTGTGATCAATTTGCCTTATCTTTTTGTTTACGAGAAAAATGGGAGAGTGAAAACTCAAGTTTGGATTTGAAAAAAATTGAACATCCAAAATGGAAATGCACAAATTCTGAGAGAGATAATTCCAAAAAGTATCTGTGATTTTTAATGATTGTAAACTCTATTAATTTTTTATATGGTAGGTTTTGCAATCATCAGAAAAGGGGGGGGGTCATGCATTTTTAACTGAGTGTTGACTCCCACACCATAAGTAATTTCTAACAAAAATTATAGCTGTTACAAATCATTAATCTATCAAAAAATTTCCGATGATCTATGATAGTTACGTCCGCTTTTTGAAAATAAGCAAAAAGGGGTTTTTTTGGAAATGGTTATTATCCCACCGTACGTTAACTTGAGAATTAATTTTTTCTATTCTTTGAAATTTTTGGATCATTAAGTCATTTGCATCTTCAACAAGCTTCATGCAAGCATATCCATATTTAAAACATGTTAGGATCAATAAGAAATCCCTTTCTTATAAAATTCCACAAAGCTATTAGGGGTTGTACTAGCGGAATTTCCCAAACTTGAATAACAAAACTTTGGAGTTCATTTTTAGTGCGTGAAATAATTTTCTTCCCTTACATTTAATATAGTTTTGAATATTTAGCATACATAAACTCTTAAATTTTCATTTTGTTGTGATCAATATGCCATATATTTTTGTTTACAAGAAAAATGGGAGAGTGAAAACTCAAGTTTGAATTTGAAAAAAAATGAACATTCAAAATGGATATGCACAAATGATGAGAGAGATAATTCTAAAAAGTATATGTTGTTTTTAAGGATGGTAAACTCTTTAAGTTTTTTATACGTTAGGTTTTGCAATCATTGGAAAAGAGGGTGCAAGACATTTTTAACTGAGTGTTGACTCAAAAACCATAAGTCATTTCTAGCTAAAATTATAGCCATTACACATCATTAATTGATAAAAAAACATTTACGATGATCTATGTTTGTTAGGTCCACTTTTTGTAAATTGGCAAAAACTGGGTTGTTTGGCTCTGGTAATTTCCCACCACACGGTAATTTGAGAATTTAATTTTTTCTACTCCATGCAATTTTTGGATCATTAGGTCATTTGCATCTTCAACATGTTTCAAGCATGCATGTCCATATTTAAAACATGTTAGGATCGATTATAAATATCTTTCTTATAAAATTCCACCGAGCTATTAGGCGTTGTACTAGTGGAATATCCCAAACATGGATAACAAAACTTTGGCGTTCATTTTTAGTGCGTGAAATAATTTTCTTCACTTACATTGATTATAGTTGTCAATTTTTTTCATACATAAACTCTAAAATTTTCATTTTGTTGTGTTCTACTTGCCTTATCTTTTTGTTTACGAGAAAAATAGGAGAGTGAAAACTTAATTTTGTATTTAAAAAAAATTGAACATCCAAAATAAAATGCACAAATACTGAGAAAGATAATTCCAAATAGTATCTTTTATTTTATAGGTTTGTTAGCTCTTTTAGTTTTTTATATATTAGGTTTTATAATCATTGGAAAAGGGGGGAGGGAAGGGGGGAGTCCCTATTTACTGAGTGTTGACTCGCAAACCATAAGTAATTTCTTAAAAAAATTATAGCCGTTACACATTTTTAATCGAGCAAAACATATACGATGATTTATGATTGGTAGGTCCGCTTTTTTGTAAAATCGGAAAAAAGTAGGTTGTCTGGCTCTAGTAAATATCCAACCGCACGTTTACTTGAGAATTTAATTTTTTATACTCCTTGAAATTTTTAGATTATTAGGTCATTTGCATCTTCAACATGTTTCAGGCATGCGTATCCACATTTAAAACAGGTTAGGATCAATTAGAAATCTCATTCTTATACAATTCCACCAAGCTATTAGGGGTTGTTCTAGTGGAATTAGCCAAACATGGATAACAAAACTTTGGAGTTGATTTTTAGTGCATGAAATAATCTTCTTCACTTAGTTTTCAATTTTTTGCATATATAAAGTTTTAAAATTTTATTTTGTATGGTCTATTTGCCTTATCTTTTTGTTTACAAGAAAAATGGGAGAGTGAAAGCTCAAGTTTGGATTTGAAAAAAATTGAACATCCAAAATGGAAACGGACAAATGTTGAGAGAGATAATTTTAATTTTTTTTTGTAATTTTTAAGGATTTTAAACTCTTTTAGTTATTTATATATTACGTTTGGTAATCATCAGAAAAAGGAGGGGGGGGAGGCATTTTTAACTGAGTGTTGTCCCCCATACCACAAGTCATTTCTAAAAAAAATTATAGCCGTTACACATCATTAATCTATCAAAACATTTACAATAATCTATGTTTGTTAGGTCCTCTTTTTGTAAAATAGGCAAAAAGTCTGTTGTTTGGCTCAGGTAAATATTCCACCGCACATTAACTTGAGAATTTAATTTTTTCTACTCCTTAAAATTTATGGACCAATATGTCATTTGCATCTTCAACATGTTTCAGCCATTCATATCCGCATTTAAAACATGTTAGGATCAATTAGAATTTTCTTTCTTAAAAAATTCCACCAAACTATTAGGGGTTGTACTAGTGGAATTTCCCAAACATGGATAACAAAACTTTGGTGTTCATTTTTAGTGCGTGGATAATTTTTCTTCACTTACATTTATTTTAATTTTCAAGTTTTTGCATAGATAAACACTTAAATTTTCATTTTGTTGTGATCTATTTGCCTTATCTTTTTGTTTACGAGAAAAATTGGAGAGTGAATACTCCAGTTTGGATTTGAAAAAAAATTGAACATAAAAATTGGAAATGCACAAATGCTGTGAGAGATAATTCAAAAAATTTTATGTGATTTTTATGGATTTTAAACTCTTTTAGTTTTTTTATAAATTAGGTTTTGCAATCATCGGAAAAGGGGAGGTGAGGCATTTTTAACCGAGTGTTGACTCCCAAACCATAAGTCATTTCTAATAAAAATTGTAGCCATTACAAATCATTAATTTATAAAAACATTTACGCTGATCTATGATTGTTAGGTCCGCTTTACGTAAATAGGCAAAAAGTGGGTTGTTTGTCTCTAGTAAATATCCCACCGCACGTAAACATGAGAATTTAATTTTTTATAATCCTTTAAATTCTTGGATCATTAGTTCATTTGCATCTTGAACATGTTTCAGGTATACATTTCCATATTTAAAACATCTTTGAATCAATTAGAAATCTCTATCTTATAAAATTCCACATGCTATTAGGGGTTGTACTGGTGGAATTTCCCTAACATGGATAAGAAAACTTTGGTGTTCATATTTAGTGAGTGAAATAATTTTATTCTCTAACATTTACTATAGTTTTCAATTTTTTGCATACATAAACTCAAAAAATTTCATTTTCTTGTGATCTATTTGCCTTATTCTTTTGTTTATGAGAAAAATGGCAGAGTGAAAACTCAAGTTTGGATTTGAAAAAAAATTGACAATCCAAAATGGGAATGTACAAATGCTGCGAGTGATAATTCCAAAAAGTATCTGTGATTTTTAAGGATTGTAAACTCTTTTAGTTTTTTATACATTAGGTTTTTCCATCATCAAAAAAGGTGGGGCGATGCATTTTTAACTAAGGGTTCACTCCTAAACCATAAGTCATTTCTAGCAAAAACTATAGCCGTTACACATCCTTAATCGATCAAAACATTTACATTGATCTATGATTTTTTGGTCCACATTTTGTAAATAGGCAAAAAGTGGGTTGTTTGGCCTCTGGTAAATATCCCACCAGACGTTAACTTGAGAATTTAATTTTTCCGACTCCTTGAAATTTTGGGATCATTAGATCATTTTCATCTTCATCATGTTTCAGTCATGCATATCCATATTTAAAAAATGTTAGGATTAATTAGAAATCTTTATCTTGTAAAATTCCACCAAGCTATTAAGGGTTGTACTGGTGGAACTTCCCAAACATGGATAACAAAACTTTGGTGTACATTTTTAGTGCGAGAAATAAGTTTCTACACTTACATTTATTATAGTTTCCAATTTTTTGCATACATAAACTCTGAAATTTTCATATAGTTGTGATCTATTTGCCTAATTTTTTGTTGACGAGAAAAAGGGAGAGTGAAAACTCAAGTTTGGATTTGAAAAAAAATTGAACATCCAAAATGGAAATGCACAAATATTGAGAGAGATCATTCCAAAAAGTATCTGTGATTTTCATGGATTGTAAACTCTTTTAGTTTTTTATAAATTAGGTTTTGCAATCATTGGACAAGTGGGGGCGAGACATTTTTAACTGAGTGTTGACTCCCAAACCATAACTCATTTCTAACCAAAATTATAACCGTTACACATCATTAATTGATCAAAATATTTACGATGATCCATGATTGTTAGTTACGCTTTTTTTAAATCGGGAAAAAGTGGGTTGTTTGGCTCTGGTAAATATCCCACCGAACCTTAACTTAAGAATTTAATTTTTTCTACTCGAAATTTTTGGATCATTAGGTCATTTGCATCTTCAACATGTTTCAGGCATACATATCCATATTGAACACATGATAGGACCAATTAGAAATCTCATTCTTTATAAAATTCCACCAAGCAATTAGGGTTTGTACTAATGGAATTTTCCAAATATGGATAAAAAAACTTTGGTTATCCTTTTTAGTGCGTGAAATAATTTTTCGCCACTTACATTTATTATAGATTTCATTTTTTTGCATACATAAACTCTGAAATTTTCATTTTGATGTGATCTATTTGCCTTAATCTTTTTGTTTACAAGAAAAATGGCAGAGTGAAAACTCTAGTTTGGAATTGAAAAAAAATTGAACATCCAAATGGGAAATGCACAAATGCTGAGAGAGATAATTCAAAAAAGTACCTGTGATTTTTATGGATTGTAAACTCTATTAGTTTATTATAAATTAGGTTTTGCAATCACCGAAAATGAGGGGTTAGACTTTTTTAACTGAGTGTTGACTCCCAAACCATAAGTCATTTCTAACAAAAATTATAGCCATTACACGTCATTAATTGATCAAAATATTTACAATGATCTATGATTGTTAGGTCCGCTTTTTGTAAATAGGCAAAAAGTTGGTTGTTTGGCTCTGGTAAATATCCAACCGCACGTTAAATTGAGAATTTAATTTTTCTACTACTTGAATGTTTTTTATCATTAGGTCATTTGCATCTTCAACATGTTTCAGGCATGCATATCCATATTTAAAACATGTTAGGATCAAATAGAAATGTCTTTCTTATAAAATTCCACCAAGCTATTAGGGGTTGTACTGGTGGAATTTCCCAAACATGGATAAGAAAACTTTGGAGTTCCTTTTTAGTGCATGAAATAATTTTCTTCAATTACATTTATTATAGTTTTCAATTTTTTAAATACATAAACTCTAAATTTTTTATTTTGTTGTGATCTTTTTGCCTTCTCTTTTTTTTATGAGTAAAATGGGAGAGTGAAAACTCAAGTTTGGATTAGAAAAATAATTCCACATTCAAAATGGAAATGCACAAATGTTGAGAGAGATAATTCCAAAACGTTTCTATGATTTTTATGGATTGTAAACTCTTTTAGGTTTTTATAAATTAGGTTTTGCAATCATCAAAAAAAGGGGGGCATGAGGCATTTTTAACTGAGTGTTGACTCCCAAACCATAAGAATTTTCTAACAAAAATTATAGCCGTTTCACATCATTA
This sequence comes from Aristolochia californica, assembly GCF_029961685.1. Taxonomy (NCBI): domain Eukaryota; kingdom Viridiplantae; phylum Streptophyta; class Magnoliopsida; order Piperales; family Aristolochiaceae; genus Aristolochia; species Aristolochia californica. The sequence goes on along the minus strand of NW_027181826.1, from coordinate 9,213,122 downwards.
ATCGATAAAAAAATTTACGATGATTTATGAATGTTTGGTTTTCTTTTTGCAAAAAGGCTAAAAGTGGGTTGTTTGGCTCAGGAAAATATCCCACCGCACTATAACTTGAGAATTTAATTTTTTCAACTGCTTGAAATTTTTGGATCATTAGGTTATTTGCATCTTCAACATGTTTCAAGCATGCATATCCATATTTAAAACATGTTAGGATCAATTAGAAATCTCTTCCTTATAAAATTCCAACAAGCTATTAAGGGTTGTACTGGTGGAATTTCCCAAACCTGGATAACAAAACTTTGGTGTTAATTTTTAGTGTTTGAAATAATTTTCTTCACTTACATTTAATATATTTATCAATTTTTTTCATACTTTAACTCTAAAATTTTCATTTTGTTGTGATCTATTTGCCTTATCTTTTTGTTTACGAGAAAAATGGGAGAGTGAAAACTCAAGTTTGGATTTGAAATAAAATTCAACATCTAAAATGGAAATGAAAAAATGCTGAGAGAGACAATTCCAAAAAGTATCTGTGATTTTTATGGATTGTAAACTCTTTTAGTTTTTTATACATTAGGTTTTGCCATCATCGAAAAGGGGGGTGGGGGGGGGGGGGGGGGGGGGGGGGGGGGGGGGGGGTTATTTTTTACTGAGTGTTGACTCCCAAACCATAAGTCATTTCTATGAAAAAATTACAGCCGTTACACATCATTAATCGATCAAAACATTTAAAATTATCTATGATTGTTAGGTCCGCTTTTTGTAATTAGGCAAAAAGTGGGTTGGTTGGCACTGGTAATTATCCCACCGCACGTTAACTTGAAAATTTAATTTTTCCGACTCCTTGAAATTTTTGGATCATTAGATCATTTTCATCTTCAATATGTTTCAGTCATGCATATCCATATTTCAAAAATGTTAGGATCAATTAGAAATCTTTTTCATATAAAATTCCACCATGCTATTAAGGGTTGTACTGGTGGAACTTCCCAAACATGGATAACAAAACTTTGGTGTAAATTTTTAGTGCGAGAAATAAGTTTCTTCACTTACATTTATTACAGTTTTCAATTTTTTACATACATAAACTCTAAAATTTTTATTTTGTTGTGATCTATTTGCCTTATTTTTTGTTGACGAGAAAAATGGGAGAGACTCAAGTTTGGATTTACAAAAAAAAAAAGAACATCCAAAATGGAAATGCACAAATGATGAGAGAGATCATTACAAAAATAATATGTGATTTTTATGGATTGTAAACTCTTTAGTTTTTTAAAAATTAGGTTTAGCAAACATCGGAAAAGAGGACGGGGGGGGGGGGGGGGGGGGGGGGGGGGGGGAGGCATTTTTAACTAACTGTTGACTCCCAAACCATAAGTCATTTCTAATAGAAATTATAGCCGTTACACATCATTACTTAATCAAAACATTTATGATGATCTATGATTATTAGGTCCGCTTTTTTTAAATAGGCAAAAAGTGGGTTGTTTGGCTATGGTAAAAATCCCACCGAACGTTAACTTGAGAATTTAATTTTGTCTACTCGTAGAAATTTTTGGATCATTAGGTCATTTGAATTTTCAACATGTTTCAGGCACGCATAACCATAATTAAAACATGTTAGAATCAATTAGAAATCTCTTTCTAATAAAATTCCACCAAGCTATTAGGGGTTGTACTAGTGGAATTTCCCAAACATGGATGAAAAAACTTTGGTGTTCATTTTTGGTGCATGAAATAATTTTTGTCACTTACATTTATTATAGTTTTCAATTTTTTGCATACATAAACTATGAAAATTTCATTTTGTTGTGATCTATTTGCCTTATCTTTTTGTTTACGAGAAAAGGGAGAGTGAAAACTCTACTTTGGATTTGAAAAAAAATTGAACATCCAAATTGGAAAACACAAATGCAGAGAGAGATAATTCAAAATAGTACCTGTGATTTTTATGAATTGTAAACTCTTTTTGTTTTTTATAAATTAGGTTTTGCAATCATTGGCACAGGGGGGTGAGGCATTTTTAACTGAGTGTTGACTCCCAAACCATAAGTCATTTCTAACAAAAATTATAGCCGTTACACATCATTAATTGATCAAAAAAATTACGATGATCAACGATTGTAAGGTCCGCCTTTTGCAAATAGGCAAAAAGTGGGTTTTTTGGCTCTGGTGAATATCCCACTACACGTTAACTTGAGAATATAATTTTTCTGACACCTTGAAATTTTGGGATCATTAGATCATTTTCATTTTTAACATGTTTCAGACATGCATATCCATATTTAAAAAATGTTAGTATCAATTAGAAATCTCTTTCTTATAAAATTCCACCAAGCTATTAGGGGTTGTACGGGTGGAATTTCCCAAACATGGATAAAATAACTTTGGTGTTCATTTTTAGTGCATGAAATAATTTTCTTCACTAATATTTTTTATAGTTTTCAATTTTTTGCATACATAAACTCTGAAATTTTCATTTTGTTGTGATCTATTTGCCTTATTTTTTGTTTACGAGAAAATTGGGAGAGTGAAAACTCAAGTTTGGATTTGAAAGAAAATGGAATATCCAAAATGGAAATGCACAAATGATGAGAGAGATCATTCCAAAAATTATTTGTGATTTTTATGGATTGTAAACTCTTTTAGTTTTTTATAAATTAGGTTTTGCAATCATTAGAAAAGGGGGGGCGAGACATTTTTAACTGAGTGTTGCTCCCAAACCATAAGTCATTCCTAACCAAAATTATAGCCGTTACACATCATTAAATGATCAAAAAATTTATGAGGATCTATGATTGTTTGGTCCGCTATTTTTAAATAGGCAAAAAGTGGGTTGTTATGCTCTTGTAAATAAGCCACCGAACATTAACTTGAAGAATTAATTTTTTCTACTCCTTGAAAATTTGGATCATTAGGTCATTTACATCGTCAACATGTTTCAGGCATGTATATCCATATTTAAAACATGTTAGATCAATTAGAAATCTCTTTCTTATAAAATTCCACCAAGATATTAGGGGTTGTACTAGTGTGATTTCCCAAACATGGATAAAAAAACTTTGGTGTTCATATTTTGTGCGTGAAATAATTTTCGTCACTTACATTTAGCATAGTTTTCAATTCTTTGCATACATAAACTGAGATTTTTAATTTTTTGTGATCTATTTGCCTTATCTTTTTGTTTACGAGAAAAATAGGAGAGTGAAAACTCAAGTTTGGATTTGAAAAAAAATTGAATCTCACAATTGGAATTGAAAAAATGCAGAGATAGATAATTCCAAAAAGTATCTGTAATTTTTAAGGATTGTAAACACTTTTAGTTTCTTACATATTAGGTTTTGCAATCATCGAAAAAGGGGGTACGAGGATTTTTTAACTGAGTGTTGACTCCCAAACCATAAGTCATTTCTAACAAAAATTATAGCCGGTACACTTTATTAATTGATCAAAACATTTACAATGATCTATGATTGTTAGGTCCACTTTTTTAAATAGGCAAAAAGTGGGTTTTTTGGCTCTGGTAAATATTCCACCGCCCGTAAACTTGAGAATTTAATTATTTCTTCTCGTTGAAATTTTTGGATCACTAGGTCATTTGCATCTTCAACATGTTTTAGGCATGCATATCCATATTTAAAACATGTTAGGATCAATTAGAAATCTCGTTCTTATAAAATTCCACACGCTATTAGGGGTTCTAATGGTGGAATTTCCCGAAAATGTATAACTAAACTTTGGTGTTTATTTTTAGTGCGTGAAATAGTTTTCTTCACTTACATTTATTATAGTTTTCAGTTTTTTTTCATACATAAACTCTAAATTTTTCATTTTCTTGTAATCTATTTGCCTTCTCTTTTTGTTTACGAGAAAAATGGCAGAGTGAAAACTCAAGTTTGGATTTGAAAAAAAATTTAACCTCCAAAATGGAAATGTACAAATGCTGAAAGAGATAATTCCAATAATTATCTGTGATTTTTAAGGATAGTAAACAATTTTAGTTATTTATATATTAGTTTTTGCAATCAATGGAAAAGTAGGGGTGAGGCATTTTGAACTGAGTTTTGACTCCCAAACCATATGTCATTTCTAGCAAAAAATTTAGCCGTTACACATCATTAATCGATCAAAACATTTACGATGATTTATGATTGTTAGGTCCACTTTGTGTAAATTGGCAAAAAGTGGGTTGTTTGGCTTTGGTAAATATCCCACTGCACATTAATTTGAGAATTTAATTTTTTCGACTCCTTGAAATTTTGGGATCATTAGATCATTTTCATCTTCAACTTGTTTCAGGCATGCATATCCATATTTAAAAAATGTTAGGATCAATTAGAAATCTCTTTCTTATAAATTCCACCAAGCTATTAGGGGCTGTACTGGTGGATTTACCAAACATGGATAACAAAACTTTGGTGTTCATTTTTAGTGCGTGAAATAATTTTCTTCAGTTACATTTATTATAGTTTTCAATTTTTTGCATACATAAACTCTAAAATTTTCATTTTTTTTTTATCTTTTTGCCTTATCTTTTTTGTTTACGAGAAAAAGTGGGAGAGTGAAAACTCATGATTGGATTTGATGAAAAATTTAATATCGAAATTGGAAATGCAAAAATGCAGAAAGAGATAATTCCAAAAAGTATCTGTGATTTTTAAGGACTGTAAACTCTTTTAGTTTTTTATATAATAGGTTTTTCAATCATCGAAAAAAAGGGGGGCCAGACATTTTTAACTGAGTGCTGACTCCCAAACCATAAGTCATTTCTTAATACAATTACCGCCGTTACACATCATTAATCAATCAAAACCTTTATGATGATATATGAATCTTAGATCCACTTTTTGTAAATAGGTAAAAAACTGGGTAGTTTCGCTTTGGTAAATATCCCACCGCCCACTAACTTGAGGATTATTTTTTCTTCTCCTCGAAATTGTTGAAGCATTAGATCATTTGCATCTTCAACATGTTTCAGGCATGCATATCCATATTTAAAATATGTTAGGATCAATTAGTAATCTCTTTCTTATAAAATTCCACCAAGCTATTAGGGGTTGTACTGGTGGAATTTCCCAAACAAGGATAACAAAACTTTGGTGTTCATTTTTAGTGCATAAAATAATTTTCTTCACTTACATTTATTTTAGTTTTCAATTTTTTGCATACATAAACTCTAATATTTTCATTTTCTTGTGATCTATTTGTCTTATCTTTTTGTTTACGAGTAAAATGGGAGAGTGAAAACTCAAGAGTGGATTTGATGAAAAATTGAACATCGAAATTGGAAATACAAAAATCCAGAAAGAGATAATTCCAAAAAGTATCTGTGATTTTTAAGGATTTTAAACTCTTTAAGTTTTTTATATATTAGGTTTTGCAATCATAGGAAAAAGGGGGGCCAGACATTTTTAACTGAGTGTTGACTCCCAAACCATAAGTCATTTCTAAAAACAATTGCCACCGTTACACATCATTAATAATTCAGAACCTTTATGATGATATATGATTGTTAGATCCGCTTTTTGTAAATAGGTAAAAACTGGGTAGTTTGGCTTTGGTAAATATCCCACCGCACGCTAACTTGAGAATTTAATTTTTTCTACTCCTCAAAATTGTTGGAGCATTAGATTATTTGAACTGTCAACATGTTTAGGCATGCATATCCTTATTTAAAACATGTTGGGATCAATTAGAAATCTCTTTCTTAGAAAATTCCACCAAGCAATTAGGGGTTGCACTTGTGGAATTTCCCAAACAAGGATAACAAAACTTTGGTGTTCATTTTTAGTGCGTTAAATAATTTTCTTCACATACATTTATTATAGTTTTCTATTTTTTGTATACATAAACTCTGAAATTTTCAATTTTTTGTGATCTATTTGCCTTATCTTTTTGTTTACGAGAAAAATGGGAAAGTGAAAACTAAAGTTTGGATTTGAAAAAAAATTGGACATCAAAAATGGAAAAGCACAAATTCTAAAAGAGATAATTCCAAAAAGTATATGTGATTTTAAAGGACTGTAAACTCTTTTAGTTTTTTTATGTATTAGTTTTTTAATTCAACGTAAAAGGGGTGAGGGGGGGGCGAGCATTTTTAAAAGTATGTTGATTACCAAACCATAAGTCATCGATAACCAAAATTATAGCCGTTACACATCATTTATCAATCAAAACATTTATGATGATCTATGATTGTTAGATTTGCTTTTTTTTAATAGGCACAAACTGGGTTGTTTGGCTTTGGTAAATATCCCACCGCACGTTAGCTTGAGAATTTAATTTTTTCTACTCCATGAAATTTTTGGATCATTAGATCATTTGAATCTTCAACAAGTTTTATGCATGCATATCCATATTTAAAACATGTTAAGATCAATTAGAAATCTCTTTCTTATAAAATTCCACCAAGCTATTAGGGGTTGTACTAGTGGAATTTCCTAAACATGGATAACAAAAATGTGGTATTCATTTTTAGTGCTTGAAATAATTTTCTTCACTTGCATTTATTATAGTTTTCAATTTTGTGCATACATAAACTCTGAAATTTTCCTTTTTTTGTGATCTATTTTCCTTATCTTTTTGTTTATGAGAAATATGGGATTGTGAAAACCTATGTTTGGGTTTGAAAAAAAATTGAATATTCAAAATGGAAATGAAAAAATGATGAGAGAGGACATTCCAAAAAGTATCTGTGATTTTTAAGGGCTGTAAACTCTTTTAGTTTTTTATACACTAGGTTTTGCAATCATCGGAAAAAGGGGGGCCAGACATTTTCAACTGGGTGTTCACTCCCAAACCATAAGTCATTTCTAAAAAAAATTACCACCGTAACACATCATTAATCAATCAAAACCTTTATGATGATATATGATTGTTAGATCCGCTTTTTGTAAATAGGTAAAAATTGGATAGTTTGGCTTTGGTAAATATCCCACCGCAAGTTAACTTGAGAATTTAATTTTTTCTACTCTATGAAATTGTTGGAGCATTAGATCATTTGCATCTTCAACATGTTTCAGACATGCATATCCATATTTAAAACATGTTAGGATCCATTTGAAATCTCTATCTTATAAAAATCCACCAAGCTATTAGGGGTTGCATTAATGGAATTTCCCAAACATCTATAACAAAACTTTGGTGTTCATTTTTAGTGCGTGAAATAATTTTCTTCACTTACATTTATTGTAGTTTTCAATTTTTTGCATACATAAACTCTAAAATTTTCAATTTGTTGTGATCTATTTGCTTTATCTTTTTGTTTACGAGAAAAAATGGGAAAGTCAAAACACAAGTTTGGATTTGAAAAAAAATTGAACATCCAAAATCGAAAAGCACAAATGCTGAAAGAGATAATTCCAAAAAGTTTTTGTGTTTTTTAAAGACTGTAAACTCTTTTAGTTTTTTTACATATTTGTTTTTGCAATCATCGTAAAAGGGGGGGAGGCATTTTTAACTGTGTTGACTCCCACACCATAAGTCATTGATAACAAAAATTATAGCCATTAGACATCATTAATCAATCAAAACATTTATGATGATCTATGATTGTTAGATCCGCTTTTTTTAATAGGCAAAAAACTGGGTTGTTTGGCTTTGGTAAATATCCCACCACACATTTACTTGATAATTTAATTTTTTCTACTCCATGAAATTTTTAGATCATTAGATCATTTGCATCTTAAACATGTTTCATGCATGTATATCCATATTTAAAACATGTTAAGATCAATTAGAAATATCTTTCTTATAAAATTCCACCATGTTATTAGGGGTTGTACTAGTGGAATTTCCCAAACATGGATAACAAAACTTTGGTGTTCATTTTTAGTGCGTGAAATAATTTTCTTCACTTAAATTTATTATAGTTTTCAATTTGGTGCATACATAAACTCTGAAATTTTCATTTTGTTGTGATCTATTTGCCTTATCTTTTTATTTACAAGAAAAATAGGAGAGTGAAAACTCAAGTTTGAATTTGAAAAAAAATTGAACATCCAAAATGGAAATACAATAATGATGTGAGATCATTCCAAAAAGTATATATTATATTTATGGATTGTAAAGTATTTTTGTCTTTTATAAATTAGGTTTTGCAATCATCAGAAAAGGGGGGGCGAGACATTTTTAACTGAGTGTTGACTCCCAAACCATAAGTCATTTCTAACCAAAATTATAGCCGTTACACATCATTAATTGATCAAAACATTTACGATGATCTATCATTGTTAGGTCCGATTTTTTTAAATAGGCAATAAGTGGGTTGTTTGGCTCTAATAATTATAGCACGTTAACTTGAGAATTTTATTTTTTCTCCTCGAAATATTTGTATTATAAAGTCATTTGCATCTTCAACATGTTTCAGGCATGCATATCCGTATTTAAAACATGTTAGGATCAATTAGAAATCTCTTTCTTATAAAATTCCACCAAGCTATTAGGGGTTGTACTAGTGGAATTTTCCAAACATGGATAACAAAACTTTGGTGTTCATTTTTAGTGCGTGAAATAATTTTTTTCACATACATTTATTATAGTTTTAAAATTTTTGCATACATAAACTCTGAAATTTTTATTTTGTTGTGATCTATTTGCCTTATTTTTTAGTTTATGAGAAAAATGGGAGAGTGAACACTCAAGTTTGAATTTGAAAAAAAATTGAACATCCCAATTGGAATTGCACAAATGCTAAGAGAGATAATTCAAAAAGGTACATGTGATTTTTATGGATTGTTAACTCTATTAGTTTTTTATAAATTAGGTTTTGCAATCATTGGAAAAGGGGGGTGAGGCATTTTTAACTCAGTGTTGACTTCCAAACCATAAGTCATTTCTAGCAAAAATTACAGCCATTACACGTCATTAATAGATCAAAACATTTACGATGATCTATGATTGTTAGGTTCACTTTTTGAAAATAGGCAAAAAAGGGCTGTTTAGGTCTGGTAAATATCCCACTGCACGTAAACTTGAGAATTTAATTTTTACTACTCGAAATTTTTGGATCACTAGGTCATTCGCATCTTCAACATGTTTCAGGCATGCATATCCATATTTAAAACATTTTAGGATCAATTAGAAATTTGTTTCCTATAAAATTCCACAAGCTATTAGGGATTCTATTGGTGGATTTTCCCTAACATGGATAACAAAACTTTGGTGTTCATTTTTAGCGTGTGAAATAATTTTCTTCTCTTACATTTATAGTTTTCAAATTTTTGCATACATAAACTCTAAAATTTTTATTTTCTTGTGATCTATTTGTCATAGCTTTTTGTTTACGAGAAAAACGGCAGAATGAAAACACAAGTTTGGATTTGAAAAAAATTGAACATCCAAAATGGAACACAAATCCTGAGAGAGATAATTCCAATAATTATCTATGATTTTTAAGGATCGTAAACAATTTTAGTTATTTAAATATTAGGTTTTGCAATCTTCGGAAAAGTGGGGGCGAGTCATTTTGAACTGAGTGTTGACTCCCAAACCATAGGTCATTTCTACCAAAAATTATAGCCGTTAAATATTAATCGATCAAAATATATACGATGATCTATGATTATTAGGTCCACTTTGTGTAAATAGGCAAAAAGTGGATTGTTTGGCTCTGGTAAATTATCCCAACACACATTAACTTGAGTATTTAATTTTTCTGACTTCTTGAAATTTTGGGATCATTATATCATTTTCATCTTCAACAAGTTTCAGTCATGCATATCCATATTTAAAAAATGTTAGGATCAATTAGAAAACTCTTTCTTATAAAATTCCACCAAGCTATTAGGGGTTGTACTGGTGGAATTTCCCAAACATGGAAAACAAAACTTTGGTGTTCATTTTTAGTGCGTGAAATAATTTTCTTCACTTACATTTATTATAGATTTCAAATTTTTGCTTACATAAACTCAAAAATTTTCATTTAGTTGTGATCTATTTGCCTTATCTTGTTGTTTACGGGAAAATGGCAAAGTGAAAACTCAAGTTTGGATTTGAAAAAAAATTGAACAACCAAAATGGAAATGCACGAATCCTGAGAGAGATAATTCCAATAATTATCTGTGATTTTTAAGGATCGTAAACAATTTTAGCTATTTATATATTAGGTTTTGCAATCTTCAAAAAAGTGGGGGTGAGGCATTTTGAAATGAGTGTTGAATCCCAAACCATAAGTCATATCTAACAAAAATTATAGCCGTTAAACATTAATCGATCAAAATATTTCTGATGATCTATGTTTGTAAGGTCCGCTTTGTGTCAATAGGCAAAAAGTGGGTTGTTTGGCTTTGGTCAACATCCCACCACACGTTAACTTGAGAATTTAATTTTTTCGACTCCTTGAAATTTTGGGATCATTAGATCATTTTCATATTCAACATGTTTCAGTCGTGCATATCCATATTTAAAAAATGTAAGGATCAATTAGTAAAATCTTTCTTATAAAAATCCACGAAGCTATTAGGGGTTGTATTGGTGGAATTTCCCAAACATGGAAAACAAAACTTTAGTGTTCATTTTTTGTGCGTAAAATAATTTTCTTCACTTACATTTATTATAGTTTTCAATTTTTTGCATACATAAACTTTGAAATTTTCATTTTTTTGTGATCTATTTTCCTTATCTTTTCTTTTACGATAAAAATGGGAGAGTGAAAACTCAAGTTTACATTTGAAAAAAAATTGAACATCCAAAATGGAAATGCACAAATGCTGAGAGAGATCATTTAAAAAAGTATCTTCGATTTTTATGGATTGTAAACTCTTTTATTTTTTTATAAATAAGGTTTTGCAATCATTGAAAAAGGAAGGGAGGGGGGGGGGGGGGGGGGGGGAGGGGGGGGGAGACATTTTTAACTGAGTGTTGACTCCCAAACCATACGTCATTTCTAAATAAAATTATAGCCGTTACACATCATTAATTGATGAAAACATTCACGATGATCGATGATTGTTAGGTTCGCTTTTATTAAATGCCCAAAAAGTGGGTTGTTGTGGCTCTGGTAAATTTCCCACCGCACGTTAACTTGAGAATTTAATTTTCTTTTCTTGAAACTTTTGGATCATTAGGTCATTTGCATCTTCAACATGTTTTAGGCATGCATATGCATATTTAAAACATGTTAGGATCAATTAAAAATCTCTTTTTTATGAAATTCAACCAAGCTATTAGGGATTGTAGTGGTGGAATTTCCCAAACTTGGATAACAAAACTTTGCTGTTCATTTTTAGTGGGTGAAATAATTTTCTTCACTTAAATTTATGATAGGTTTCAATTTTTTGCATACATAAACTCTAAAATTTTAATTTTCTTGTGATCTATTTGCCTTATATTTTTGTTTACGAGTAAAATGGGACAGTGGAAATTCAAGTTTGGATATGAAGAAAAATTGAACATAGAAAATGGAAATGCAAAAATGCTGAAGAGATAATTTCAAAAAGTATAAGTGTTTTTTAAGGACTGTAAACTCTTTTCGTTTTTTTTATATATTAGGCTTTGCAATTATCGGAAAAAGGGGGGCCAGACAATTTTAATTGAGTGTTTATTCCCAAACCATAAGTCATTTCTAAAAACAATTACCACTATTACACATCATTAATCAATCAAAACATTTTTGATGATATATGATTGTTAGTTCCGCTTTTAGTAAATAGGTAAAAACTGGGTAGTTTGGTTTTGGTAAATATCCCACCGCACACTAACTTGAGAATTTAATTTTTTCTACTCCTTGAAATTGTTGGACCATTAGATCATTTGTCTCTTCAACATGTTTCAGGCATGCTTATCCATATTTAAAACATGTTAGGATCAATTAGAAATCTCTTTCTTATAAAATTCCACCAAGCTATACTGGTGGAATTTCTCAAACATGGATAACAAAACTTTGGTGTTCATTTTTAGTGCGTGAAATAATTTTCTTCACAAACATTTATTATAGTTTTCAATTTTTTGCATACATAAACTCTAAAATTTTCATTTTCTTGTGTTCTATTTTCCTTATCTTTTTGTTTACGAGTAAAATGGGAGAGTGAAAACTAAAGTTTGTGTTTGAAAAAAAATTGAACATCGAAAATGGAAATGCAGAAATTCAGGAAGAGATAATTCCAAAAAAAAGTATATGTGATTTTTAAGGATTGTAAACTCTTTTAGATTTTTATAAATTAGGTGTTGCAATCAATCAAAGAGGGGAGGGGGGGGGGGGGGGGGGGGGGGGGGGGGGGGGGGGGGGGGGGTGCATACGTTTTTAACTGAGTGTTGACTCCCAAACCATAAGTCATTTCTAAAAATAATTAACACCGTTACACATCATTAATCAATCAAAACCTTTATGATGATATATGATTATTAGATCCGCTTTTTATAAATAGTTAAAAACTGGGTAGTTTGGCTTTGGTATTTATCCCACCACACATTAACTTGAGAATTTAATTTTTTCTATTCCTTGAAAATTTCTGATCATTAGTTCATTTGCTTCTATGTTTCAGGCATGCATATCCATATTTAAAATGTGTTAGGATCAATTAGATATCTCTTTCTTATAAAATTCCACCAAGCTATTAGGGGTTACATTTTGGTGGAATTTCCCAAACATGGATAACAAAACTTTGGTGTTCATTTTTAGTGCGTGAAATAATTTTCTTCACTTACATTTATTATAGTTTTCAATTTATTGCATACATAAACTCCAAAATTTTCATTTTGTTGTAATCTATTTTCCTTATCTTTTAGTTTACGATAAAAATGGATGAGTGAAAACTGAAGTTTGGATTTGAAAAAAAAATGAACATCCAAAATGGAAATTCACAAATGCTGAGAGAGATCATTCCAAAAAGTATCTGTGATTTTTCTAGATTGTAAACTCTTTTTGTTGTTTATAAATTAGGTTTTGCAATAATTGGAAAAGGGGGGGCGAGACATTTTTAACTGAGTGTTGACTCCCAAACCATAAGTCATTTCTAAAAAAGTTAAAGCCGTTACACATCATTAATTGATCAAAACATTTACGACGATCTATGATTGTTAGGTCCGCATTTTTTAAAGGGGCAAAAAGTGGGTTGTTTGGCTTTGGTAAATATCTCACCGCAGGTTAACTTGAGAATTTAATTTTTTTTTCTCCTTGAAATTTTTGGATCATTAGGTATTTTGCATCTTCAACATATTTCAGGCATGCATATCCATATTTAAGACATGTTAGAATGAATTAAAAATCTGTTTCTTATGAAATTCCACCAAGCTGTTAGGGGTTGTAGTGGTGGAATTTCCCAAACATGGATAACAAAACTTTGCTGTTCATTTTTGGTGCGTGAAATAATTTTTTGCACTTAAATTTATTATAGTTTTCAATTTTTAGCTTTCATAAACTCTAAAATTTTCATTTTCTTGTGATCTATTTGCCTTATCTTTTTGTTTACAAGTAAAATGGGAAAGTGAAAACTCATGTTTGGATTAAAATAAAAATTGAACATAGAAAATGGAAATGCAAAATTGCTAAAAGAGATAATTCCAAAAAGTATCTATGATTTTTAAGGACTACAAATTCTTTTAGTTTTTTTATATATTAGGTTTTACAATCATCAAAAAAAGGGGGCCAAACATTTTTAACTAAGTGTTGACTCCCAAACCATAAGTCATTTCTAAATACAATTACTGCCATTACACATCATTAATCTATCAAAACCTTTATGATGATATATGATTGTTAGATCCACTTTTTGGAAATAGGTAAAAACTAGGTAGTTTGGCTTTGGTAAATATCCCACCACAGGCTAACTTGAGAATTTAATTTTTTCTGCTCCTTGAAATTTTTGGAGCATTAGATTATTTGCATCTTCAACATGTTTCACGCATGCATATCCATATTTAAAAATGTTAGTATCAATTAGAAATCTCTTTCTTATAAAATTCCACCAAGCTATTAGGGGTTGCACTAGTGGAATTTCCCAAACAAGGATAACAAAACTTTGGTGTTCATTTTTAGTGCGTAAAATAATTTTCTTCACTTACATTTATTAAAGTTTTCAATTTTTTGCATACATAAACTCTGAAATTTTCAATCTGTTGTGATGTATTTGCCTTATTCGTTTGCTTACGAGAAAAATGGGATAGTGAAAACTCAAGTTTGGATTTGAAAAAAAAATTGAAAATCCAAAATGGGAAAGCACAAATGCGGAAAGAGATAATTTCAAAAAGAATATTTGATTTTTAAGGACTGTAAATACTTTTAGTTTTTTTATATATTAGTTTTTGCAACCATCGTAAAAGGGGGGTGACACATTTTTGACTGAGTGTTGACTCCCAAACCATAAGTCATTGTAAAAACAATTATAGCCATTACACATCATTAATCAATCAAAACATTTCTGATGATCTACGATTGTTAGATCCGTTTTTTTTTAATAGGCAAAAACTGGGTTGTATGGCTTCGGTAAATATCCCACCGTACGTTAACTTGAGAATTTAATTTTTTCTACTCCTTGAAATTTTTGGATCATTAGATCATTTGCATTTTCAACATGTTTCATGCATGCATATCCAAATTTAAAATATGTTAAGCTATTAGGGGTTGTACTAGTGGACTTTCCCAAACATGGATAAAAAAACTTTGGTGTTCATTTTTAGTGCGTGAAATAATTTTCTTCACTTAAATTTTTTATAGTTTTCAATTTTGTGCATACATAAACTCTGATATTTACATTTTGTTGTGATCTATTTGCCTCATCTTTTTGTTTTTGAGAAAAATGGGAGAGCGAAAACTCCAGTTTTGATTTGAAAAAAAATTGAACATCCAAAATGGAAATTCACAAATTCTTAGAGAGATAATTCCAAAAAGTATCTGTGATTTTAAAGGATTGTGAACTCTTTAAATTTTTTATAAATTAAGTTTTGCAATCATCGAAAAAGGGGGGGGGCGAGTCATTTTTGACTGGGTGTTGATTACCTACCCTTAAGTCATTTCTAACAAAATTTATAGCCGTTAGACATCATTAATTGATCAAAACATTTTACGATGATCTATGACTGTTACGTCCGCTTTATGTAAATAGGCAAAAAGTAGTAACTTGAGAATTTTATTTTTTCTTCTCCTTGAAATTTTTGGTTCATTAGGTCATTTGCATCTTCCACATGTTTCAGACATGCATATCCATATTTAAAACATGTTAGGATCAATTAGAAATCTCTTTCTTATAAAATTCCACCAAGCGATTAGGGGTTGTACTGGTGGCATTTCCCAAACATGGATAACAAAACTTTGGTGTTTATTTTTAGTACGTGAAATTATTTTTTTCACTTAAATTTATTATAGTTTTAAATTTCTTTCAAACATAAACTCTAAAATTTTATTTTTATTGTGATCTCTTTGCCTTTTCTTTTTGTTTACAGGTAAAATCGGAGGGGGGGGGGGGGGGGGGGGGGGGGGGGGTATTATTTTTAACAGAGTGTTGACTCCCAAACCATAAGTCATTTCAAACAAAAATTATAGGCGTTACACATCGTTGATCGATCAAAAATTTTTATGATGATCTATGATTTTTAGGTCCTCTTTTTGTAAATAGGAAAAAAGTGGTTGTTTGGCTCTAGGAAATATCCCACCGCACGTTAACTTGAGAATTTAATTTTTTCTGCTCCTTGATATTTTAGGATCATTAGGTCATTTGCATCTTCAACTTATTTCAGGCATGTATATCCATATTTAAAACATGTTAGGATCAATTAGAATTCTCCTCCTTATAAAATTCCACCAAGCTATTACGGGTTGTACTAGTGGAATTTCCCATACATGGATAACAAAACTTTGGTGTTCATTTTTAGTGCATGAAATAATTTTCTTCACTTACATTTAATATATTTTTTTTTTCAAACATAAACTCTAAAATTTTCATTTTCTTGTGATCTATTTGCCATATCTACTTGTTTACGATAAAAAAATGGCAGAGTGAAAACTCAAGTTTGGATTTAAAAAAAAATTTAACATCCAAAATAAAAATGCACAAATGCTGAGAGAGATAATTCTCAAAAGTATTTGTGATTTTTAAGGATTGGAAAATCTATTAGTTTTTTATATATTAGGTTATGCAATCATCAAAAATGGGGGGGGGGGGGGGGGGGGGGGAGGGGGGGGCTTGGCATTTTTAACTAAGTGTTGGCTCCCAAACCATAAGTCATTTTTAAAAAACATTAAAGCTTTTACACATCATTAATTGATCAAAAATTTTATGATGATCTATGAATGTTAGGTCCGCTTTTTTTAAATAGGCAAAAAGTGGGTTGTTTTGCTCTGGGAAATATCCCACCGCATGTTAACTTGAGAATTTAATTTTGCAACTCCTTGAAATTTTTGAATCATTATATCATTTGCATCTTCAACATGTTTCATGCATGCATATCCATATTTAAAACATGTTAGGATCAATTAGAAATCTCTTTCTTATAAAATTCCACCTAGCTATTAGGGGTTGTACTAGTGGAATTTCCCAAACATGGACAACAAAATTTTTGTGTTCATTTTTAGTGTGTGAAATAATTTTCTTCACTTAAATTTATTATATTTATCAATTTTTAGCATTCATAAACTCTAAATTTTTTATTTTATTGTGATCTATTCTTCATATCTTTTTGTTTACGAGTAAAATGGGAGGGTGAAAACTCAATTTTGGATTTAAAAAATAATTGAACATCTAAAATGGAAATGCTCAAATGCTGAGAGAGATAATTCCAAAAAAATTCTGTGATTTTCATCTATTCTAAACTCTTTTAGTTTTATCAATTTTCTTTTTCAATGATTGGAAAAGGGGGGGGCGAGGAATTTTTAACTGAGTGTTGACTCCCAAACCACAAGTTATTTCTAAAAAACATTATAGTTGTTACCAATCATTAATCAATCAAAACCTTTATGATGATATATGAATCTTAGATCCACTTTTTGTAAATAGGTAAAAACTGGGTAGTTTGGCTTTGGTAAATATCCCACCGCACGCTAACCTGAGGATTATTTTTTCTTCACCTCGAAATTGTTGAAGCATTAGATCATTTGCATCTTCAACATGTTTCAGGCATGCATATCCATATTTAAAACATGTTAGGATCAATTAGAAATCACTTTCTTATAAAATTCCACCAAGCTATTAGGGGTTGTACAGATGGAATTTCCCAAACATCGAAAACAAAACTTTGGTGTTCATTTTTAGTGCCTGAAATAATTTTCTTCACTTACATTTATTATAATTTTCAACTTTTTGCAAACATAAACTCTAAAATTTTTATTTTCTTGTGATTTATTTGCATTATCTTGTTGTTTATCTGAAAAATGACAGAGCGAAAACTCAAGTTTGGATTTGAAAAAAATTGAACATGCAAAATGGAAATCCACAAATTCTAAGAGAGACAATTCCAAAACGAATCTGTGATTTGTAAGGATTGTAAACTCTTTGAGTTTTTCATATATTAGGTTTTGCGATCATCAGAAAAGGGGGGGTGGGGGGGGTGGGGGCAAGGCATTTTTAACCGAATGTTGACTCCCAAACCATAAGTCATTTCTAACAAAAATTATAGCCGTTACACATCATTAATCGATCAAAAATTTTACGATGATCAATGATTGTTAGGTCTAATTTATTTAAATAGGCAAAAAGTGGGTTGTTTGGCTCTGGTAATTATCCCACAACACGTTAACTTGAAAATTTAATTTTTTCTACTCCTAGAAATTTTTGGATCTTTAGGTCATTTGCATCTTCAACATGTTTCAGGCATGCATGTCCGTATTAAAACACGTTAGGATCAATTAGAAACCTCTTTCTTATTAAATTCCACCAAGCTATTAGGGGTTGTATTGGTGGAATTTCCCAAACATGGATAACAAAACTTTGGTGTGCAATTTTAGTGCGTAAAATAATTTTATGCACTTACATTTATTATAGTTTTCAATTTTTTGCATACATAAACTCCAAATTTTTCATTTTATTGTGATCTTTTTGGCTTATGCTTTTGTTTTTGAGAAAAATGGCCGAGTGAAATCTCAAGTTTGGATTTGAAAAAAAATTGAACATCGAAAAAGACAATGCACAGATTCTGAGAGAGATAATTAAAAAAAGTATATGTGATTTTTAAGGATTGTAAACTCTTTTAGATTTTTATATATTAGGTTTTGCAATCTTGGGAAAAGGGGGGGCGAGGCATTTTTAACTAAGTGTTGACTCCCAAACTATAAGTGATTTCTAACAAAAATTACAGCCGTAATACATTATTAATCGATCAAAACATTTACAATGATATATGATTGTTAGGTCCGCGTTTTGTAAATAGGCAAAAAGTGGGTTGTTTGGCTCAGGTAAATATCCCACCACACGTTAACATGAGAATTTAATTTTTTCTACACCTTGTAATTTTTGGATCATTAGGTTATTTGCATCTTCAACATGTTTTAGGCATGCATATCCATATTTAAAACATATTAGGATCAATTAGAAATCTCTTTCTTATAAATACCACATAGCTATTTGGGGTTGTACTAGTGGAATTTCCCAAACATGGATAACAAAATTTTGGTGTTCATTTTTAGTGTGTTAAATAATTTTCTTCACTTACATTTATTATAGCTTTCAATTTTTGGCATACATAAACTCAAAATTTCTTTTTTGTTGTGATCTATTTGCCTTATCTCCTTGTTTACGAGAAAAATGGGAGTATGAAAACCCAAGTTTGGGTTTGTTAAGAAATTGAACATCCAAAATAAAAATGCACAAATTCTGAAAGAGATAATTCCACCAGGCTATTAGGGGTTGTATTGGTGGAATTTCCCAAACATGGATAACAAAACTTTGGTGTTCATTTTTAGTGCGTGAAATAATTTTCTTCACATACATTTATTATAGTTTTCAATTTGTTGCATAGATAAACTCTTAAATTTTCATTTTGTTGTAATCTTTTTGCCTTATCTTTTTGTTTACAAGAAAATGGGAGAGAGAAAACTCAAGTTTGGATTTGAAAAAAATTGAACATCCGAAAAGGAAAGGCTCAAATTCTGAAAGAGATAGTTCACAAAAGTATCTGTGATTTTTAAGGATTGTAAACTCTTTTAGTTTTTTATATATTAGGTTTTTCAATCATCGGAAAAGTTGGGGCGAGGCATTTTTAACTTTGTGTTGACTCCCAAACATAAGTCATTTCTACATAAAATTAAAGCAGTTACACATCATTAATCAATCAAAAAATTTACTCTGACCTATGATTGTTAGATTTGCTTTTTGTAAATAGGCAAAAAGTGGGTTGTTTGGCTCTGGTAAATATCCCACAACACTAATACTTGAGAATTTAATTTTTTCAACTCCTTGAAATTTTTGGATCATTAGGTCATTTGCATCTTCAACATGTTTCATGCATGCATATCCATATTTAAAACTTTTTAGGATCAATTAGAAATCTCTTTCTTACAAAATTCAACCAAGCTATTTGGGGTTGTACTAGTGGAATTAACCAAACATGGATAACAAAACATTGGTGTTCGTTTTTAGTGTGTGAAATAATTTTCATCACTTACATTTATTATAGTTTTCAATTTTTTACATACATAAACTCTTAAATTTTCATTTTCTTGTAATCTATTTGCCTTATCATTTTGTTTACGAGAAAAATGGCAGAGGGAAAACTCAAGTTTGGATTTGAAAAAAAATTGAACATCTAAAATTGAAATGCACAAATGCTGATAGAGATATTTCCAAAAATTATCTATGATTTTTAAGGATCATAAACGCTTTTAGTTTTTTATATATTAGGTTTTGCAATCATCGGAAAAGGGGAGGCGATGCATTTTTAACTGAGTGTTGACTCTGAAAACATAAGTCATTTCGAACAAAAATTATAGCCGTTACACATCATTAATCGTTCAAAACTTTTATGATGGTCTACGTTTTTTAGGTCCACTTTTTTTAAATAGGCAAAAAGTGGGTTGTTTGGCTCCTGTAAATATCGCACCACACGTTAACTTGAGAGTTTAATTTTTCCAACTCTTTCATATTTTTTGATCATTAGATCATTTGCATCTTCAACATGTTTCAGTTATGTATATCCATATTTAAAATATGTTAGGATCAATTAGAAATCTCTTTCTTATAAAATTCCACCAAGCTATTAGGGGTTGTATTTGTGGAATTTCACAAACATGGATAACAAAACTTTGGTGTTCATTTTTAGTACGTGAAATAATTTGCTGTACTTACATTTCTTAAAGTTTTAAATTTTTTGCATACATAAACTCTAAAATTTTCATTTTCTTGTGATCTTTTTGCCTTATCCTTTTGTTTACAAGAAAAATGGCAGAGTGAAAACTCAAGTTTGGATTTGAAAAAAATTGAACATCCAAAAAGAAAATGCACATAATCTGAGAGAGATAATTCCAAAAAGTATATGTGATTTTAAGGATTGTAAACTGTTTTAGATTTTTATATATAAGGTTTTGCAATCATCGAAAAAGGGGGGTGAGGCATTTTTAACTGAGTGTTGACTCCCAAACCATAAGTCATTTCTAAAAAACATTATAGCCGTTACACGTCATTAATCAATCAAAACATTTACGATAATCTATGATTGTTAGGTCCGCTTTTTTTAAATAGGCAAAAAGTGGGTGTTTGGCTCCTGTAAATATCCCACCACATGTTAACTTGAGAATTTAATTTTTTCTACTCCTTGAAATTTTTGGATCATTAGGTCATTTGCATCTTCAACATGTTTCTGGCATGCATATCCATATTTAGAACATGTTAGGATCAATTAGAAATCTCTTTCTTATAAAATTTCACCAAGCTATTAGGGGTTGTATTGGTGAAATTTCCCAAACATGGATAACAAAACTTTGGTGTTCATTTTATTTGCGAGAAATAATTTTCTGCACAAACATTTATTGTAGTTTTCAATTTTTGGCATATATAAACTCCAAATTTGCAGTTTGTTGTAATTGTTTTGCCTTATCTTTTCGTGTACAAGAAAAATGGGAGAGAGAAAACTCAAACTTTGGATTTGAAAAAAATTTGAACATTTTAAGGATTGTAAACTTTTTTAGTTTTTTATAAATTAGGTTTTGCTATCATCGATAAAGGGGGGGAGGGGGGTGGGGGGGCGGGCGAGACATTTTTAACTGAGTGTTGACTCCCAAACCATAAGTCATTTCTTCCAAATATTATAGACGTTACACTTCATTAATCAATCAAAACATTTATGATGATATATTATTGTTAGATCCGCTTTCTTTAAATAGGTTAAAATTGGGTAGTTTGGCTTTGGTAAAATATCCACTGCACATTAACTTGAGAGTTTAATTTTTTCTTCTCCTTGAAATTTTTGGATCATTCAATCATTTGCATCTTCAACATGTTTCAGGCATGCATATCCATATTTAAAACATGTTAGGATCAATTAGAAATCTCTTTCTTATAAAATTCCATGAAGCTATTAGGGGTTGTACTAGTGGAATTTCCCAAACATGGATAACAAAACTTTGGTCTTCATTTTTAGTGAATTAAATAATTTTCTTCATTTACATTTATTATAGTTTTCAAATTTTTGCATGCAAAAACTCTGAAATTTTCATTTTGTTGTGATCTATTTTCCTTATCTTTTTGTTTACGTGAAAAATGGGAGAGTGAAAACTCAAGTTTGGATTTGGAAAAAAATTGAACATCCAATATGGAAATGCACAAATTCTAAGAGAGATGCACAAATTCTAAGAGAGATAATTCCAAAAAGTGGCTGTGATTTTTTTGTATTGTAAACTCTTTTAGTTTTTTATAAATTAGGTTTTGCAATCATCGGAAAAAAGGGGTGGGGGGAGCGTGTCATTTGCAATTGACTCCCAAACCATAAGTCATTTCTAATAAAAATTTTAGCCGTTACATTTGAAAAGGGGGGAGGGGGTGGGTGGTGTGCGAGGCATTTTTAACTAAGTGTTAACTCCCAAACCATGAGTTATTTCTAAAAAACATTATAGCCGTGACACATCATTAATCAATCAAAATATTTACAATGATCTATGATTGTTAGGTCCTCTTTGTGTAAATAGGTAAAAAGTGGGATTTATGCTATGGTAAATAACCCACCGCACATTAACTTGAGAATTTAATTATTTCTACTCCTTGAAATTTTTGGATTATTAGGTCATTTGCATCTTCAACATGTTTCAGGCAAGAATATCCATATTTAAAACATGTTAGGATCAATTAGAAATATTTTTCTTATAAAATTCCACTGAGCTATTAGGGGTTGTATTGGTGGAATTTCCCAAACATGGATAACAAAACTTTGGTGTTCATTTTTAGTGCGTCTGAAAATTTTCTTCACTTAAATTTATTATAATTTTCAATTTTTTGCATACATAAACTCTAAAATTTTAATTTTGTTGTAATCTTTTTTCCTTATGTTCTTATTAACGAGAAAATGGGAGAGTGAAAACAAGAGTTGGGATTTGCAAAAAAATAAGACATCCAAAATGAAAATGCACAAATTTTGAGAGAGATAATTCATAAGAGTATCTGTGATTTTAAAGGATTGTAAACTCTTTTAGTTTTTTATATATTTGGTTTTGCAATCATCGAAAAATGGGGGGTGAGGCATTTTTAATTTAGTGTTTACTCCTAAACCATTAGTCATTTCGAACAAAAATTATAGCCGTTACACATCATTAATCAATCAAAACATTTACGATGATCTATGATTGTTAGGTCCACTTTTTGTAAATAGGCAAAAAGTGAGTTTTTTGGCTCAGGTGAATATCCCACCGCACGCAAACTTGAGAATTTAACTTGTTCTACACCTTCAAATTTTTGGATCATTAGGACATTTGCATCTCCAACATGTTTCAGGCATGCATATCCATATTTAAAATATTTCAAGATAAATTAATAATCTCTTTCTTATAAAATTCCACCAAGCTATTAGGGGTTGTATCTGTAGAATTTCACAAACATGCATAACAACACTTTGGTGTTCTTTTTTACTGCATGAAATAATTTTCTTCACTTACATTTATTATATTTTTCAATTTTTTGCATACAAACTCTAAAATTTTCATTTTCTTGAGATCTATTTGAATTATCTTTTTGTTTACGAGAAAAATGGCTGAGTGAAATCTCAAGTTTGTATATGAAAAAAAATTGAACATCCAAAATGGAAATGCACAAATGCTGACAGAGATAATTCCAAAAATTATTTATGATTTTTAAGGATCGAAATTTTTTTTAGTTTTTTCTACATTAGGTTTAGTAATAATTGGAAAAGGGGTGGGGGGGGGGGGGGGGGGGGGGGGGGGGGATGCGTTTTTAACTGAGTGTTGACTCCCAAACCAAAAGTCATTCCTAACAAAAATTATAGCCGTTACACATATTTAATCGATTAAAACTTTTTCGTTGATCTATGGCTGCTAGGTCCACTTTTTGGCTCTGGTACACACGATAACTTGAGAATTTTAATTTTTTGACACCTTGAAAATTTTGGATCATTAGATCATTTGCATCTTAAAAATGTTTCTGACTTCTTATCTTGTTGTTTACGGGAAAATGGCAAAGTGAAAACTCAAGTTTGGATTTGAAAAAAAATTGAACAACCAAAATGGAAATGCACAAATCCTGAGAGAGATAATTCCAATAATTATCTGTGATTTTTAAGGATCGTAAACAATTTTAGCTATTTATATATTAGGTTTTGCAATCTTCGAAAAAGTAGGGGTGAGGCATTTTGAAATGAGTGTTGAATCCCAAACCATAAGTCATATCTAACAAAAATTATAGCCGTTAAACATTAATCGATCAAAATATTTACGATGATCTATGTTTGTAAGGTCCGCTTTGTGTCAATAGGCAAAAAGTGGGTTGTTTGGCTTTGGTCAACATCCCACCACACGTTAACTTGAGAATTTAATTTTTCCGACTCCTTGAAATTTTGGATCATTAAAACATTTTCATCTTCAACATGTTTCAGTCGTGCATATCCATATTTAAAAAATGTAAGGATCAATTAGAAAACTCTTTCTTATAAAATTCCACGAAGCTATTAGGGGTTGTACTCGTGGAATTTCCCAAACATGGATAACAAAACTTCGGTGCTCTTTTCTAGTGCATGAAATAATTTTCTTCACTTACTCTTTTTATAGTTTTCAAATTTTTAGATACATAAACTCTTAAATTTTTATTTTGTTTTGATTAATTTGCCTTATCTTTTTGGTTACGAATAAAATGGGATAGTGAAAACTCAAGTTTAGATTTGAAAAAAAATTGGACATCCAAACTAGAAATGCACAAATGCCGAAAGAGATAATTCCAAAAAGTATCTGTGATTTTTAAGGACTGCAAACTCTTTTAGTTTTTTATATATTAGGTTTTAAAATCATCGAAAGAGGGGGGGCAAAGCTTTTTTCACTAAGTGTTGACTCCCAAACCATAAGTCATTTCTAACAAAAATTGTAGCAGTTACACATCATTAATCAATCAAAACATTTATGATGATATATGATTGTTAGATCCGCTTTTTGTAAAGAAGTAAAAATTGGGTAGTTTGGCTTTGGTAAATATCGCACCGCACTTTAACTTGAGAATTTAATTTTTCGGACTCCTTGAAATTTTTGGATCATTTGGCCATTTGTATCTTTAACATGTTTCAGTCATGCATATCCATATTTCAAATATGTTATGATCAATTAGAAATCTCTTTCTTAGAAAATTCCACCAACCTATTAGCAGTTGTATTGGTGGAATTTCCCAAACATGGATAACAAAAGTTTGGTGTTCATTTGTAGTGCGTGAAATAATTTTCTTCACTTACATTTATTGTAGTTTTCAATTTTTTACATACATAAACTTTAAATTTTTTATTTTTTTTAATCTTTTTGCTTTATCTTTTTGTTTACGAGTAAAAGGGGAGAGTGAAAACTCAAGTTTGGATTTCAAAATAAATTGAATATCCAAAAAGGAAATGGACAAATTCTGGGAGAGATAATTCCAAAAAGTATCTATGATTTTTAAGGATTGTAAACTCTTTTAGTATTTTATATATTAGGTTTTGCAATCATCGAAAAAGGGGGGCATGGCATTTTTAACAGAGTGTTGACTCCCAAACCTTAAGTCATTTCTAACAAAAATTATAGCCGTTAGACATCATTAATATATCAAAACATTTATGAAGATCTATGATTGTTAGATCTGCTTTTTGTTAATAGGCAAAAACTAGGTTGTTTGGCTTTGGTAAATTTTTTCTACTCGAAATTTTTGGAACATTAGATCATTTGCATCATCAACATGTTTCATGCATACATACCCATATTTAAAATAAGTTAGGATCAATTAGAAATCTCTTTCTTATAAAATTCCACCAAGCTATTAGTGGTTGACTGGTGGAATTTCCCAAACATGGATAACAAAACTTTGGTGTTCATTTTAGTGCGAGAAATATTTTTCATCACTTACATTTATTATAGTTTTCAAATTTTTGCATGCATAAACTCAGAAATTTTTATTTTTTTGTGATCTATATTCCTTATATTTTTGTTTTCGACAAAAATGGGAGAGTGAAAACTCAAGTTTGGATTTTAAAAAAAATTGAACATCCATAATGGAAATGGACAAATTCTGAGAGAGATAATTCCAAATAGTATATGTGATTTTTATATATTAGGTTTTGCAATCATCGAAAAAGGGGGAGCGAGGTATTTTTAACAGAGTGTTGACTCCCAAACCATAAGTTATTTCTAACAAAAATTATAGTTGTTAGACATCATTAATAGACCAAGACATTTATGATGATCTATGATTTTTAGGTCCATTTTTGTAAATAGCCAAAAATAGGGTTGTTTGGCTCTGGTAAATATCCCACCACATGTTAACTTGAGAATTAATTTTTTCTACTCGATTTTTTTGGATCATTAGGTCATTTACATCTTCAACATGTTTCAGGCATCCATATCCATATTTAAAACATGTTAGGATCAATTAGAAATATCTTTCTTAGAAAATTTCACCAAGCTATTAGGAGTTGTACTGGTCGAATTTCCCAAACATGGATACCAAAAATTTTGAGTTCATTTTTAGTGCGTGAAATAAGTTTCTTCACTTACATTTATTATAATTTTCAATTTTTTGCTTACATAAACTCTAATATTTTAATTTTTTTTGCAATATCCTTTTGTTTACGAGAAAAATGGCAGAGGGAAAACTCAAGTTTGGATTTGAAAAAAAATGGAACAGCCAAAAAGAAAATGCAAAAACTCTAAGAGAGATAATTCCAAAAAGTATAAGTCATTTTTAAGGATCGTAAACACTTTTATTTTTTTATATATTAGGTTTTTCAATCATCGGAAGAGGGCGGGCGACACAGTTTGAACTGAGGGTTGACTCCCAAACCATAAGTCATTTCAAACAAAAATTATTGCCGTTACATATAATTAATCGATCAAAACATTTACGAAGATCTATGATTATTTGGTCCTCTTTTTGTAAATAGGCAAAAAGTGGGTTGTTTGGCTCTGGTAATATCCTACTGCAGGTTAACTTGAGAATTTATTTTTTTCTACTCCAATAAATTTTTGGATCATTAGGTCATTTGCATCTTCAACATCTTTCAGGCATGCATATCCATATTCAAAACACGTTAGAGTCAATTAGCAATCTCTTTCTTATAAAATTTCACCAAACTATTAGGGGTTGTATTGGTGGAATTTCCCAAACATGGATAATAAAACTTCTGTGTTCATTTTTAGTGCGAGAAATAATTTTCTTCACTTACATTTATTATAGATTTCAATTTTTTGCATTCATAAACTCTAAAATTTTCATCTTATTCTAATCTATTTGTCTTATCTTTTTGTTTACGAGAAAAATGGGAGAGTGAAAACTCAAGTTTGGATTTGAAAAAAAATTGAACATCCAAAAAGGAAATGGACAAATTCTGGGAGAGATAATTCCAAAAAGTATCTATGATTTTTAAGGACTGTAAACTCTTTTAGTATTTTATATATTAGGTTTTGCAATCTTCGAAAGAGGTGAGAGAGGAGGGAGGGGGGGGGGGGGGGGGGGAGGTGGGGCGGGGGAGCATGGCAATTTCAACTGAGTGTTGACTCCATAACAATAAGTCATTTCTAAATAAAATTATAGCCATTACACATCATTAATCAATCAAAACATATATGATGATCTATGATTGTTAGATATGCTTTTTGTTAATAGGCAAAAACAAGGTTGTTTGGCTTTGGTAAATATCCCACCACACATTAACATGGAAATTAAATTTTTTCTACTCCTTGAAATTTTTGGAACATTAGATCATTTGCATCTTCAACATGTTTCATGCATGCATACCCATATTTAAAATAAGTTAGGATCAATTAGAAATCTCTTTCTTATAAAATTCCACCAAGCTATTAGGGGTTGACTGGTGGAATTTCCAAAACATGGATAACAAATCTTTGGTGTTCATTTTTAGTGCGTGAAATATTTTTCATCACTTACATTTATTATAGTTTTCAATTTTTTGCATACATAAACTCAGAAATTTTCATTTTGTTGTGATCTATATTCCTTATCTTTTTGTTTACGAGAAAAATGGGAGAGTGAAAACTCAAGTTTGGATTTGAAAAAAAATTGAACATCCATAATGGAAATGGACAAATTCTGAGAGAGATAATTCCAAATAGTATCTGTGATTTTTATAGATTGTATACTCTTTTAGATTTTTATATATTAGGTTTTGCAATCATCGGAAAAGGGCGAGCGAGGTAATTTTAATAGAGTGTTGACTCCCAAACCATAAGTTATTTCTAAAAAACATTGTAGCCGCTAGACATCATTAATAGATCAAGACATTTACGATGATCTATGATTTTTAGGTCCGTTTTGTTAAATAGCCAAAAACTTGGTTGTTTGGCTTTAGTAAATATCCCACCGCACATTAACTTGAGAATTAATTTTTTCTACTCGAATTTTTGGAATCATTAGGTCATTTGCATCTTCAAAATGTTTGAGCATGCATATCCACATTTAAAACATGTTAGGATCAATTAGAAAAATCTTTCTTAGAAAATTTCACGAAGCTATTAGGGGTTGTACTGGTGGAATTTCCCAAACATGGATACCAAAAATTTTGTGTTCATTTTTAGTGCGTGAAATAAGTTTCTTCACTTACATTTATTATAATTTTCAATTTTTTGCATACATAAACACTAATATTTGCATTATTTTTTTGCGTTCTCCTTTTGCTTACGAGAAAAATGGCAGAGTGAAAACTCAAGTTTATATTTGAAAAAAAATTGAACATCTAAAAGAAAATGCAAAAACTCTGAGAGATATAATTCAAAAAAGTATATGTGCTTTTTAAGGATTATAAACACTTTTAGTTTTTTATATATTAGGTTTTGCAATCATCGGAAAAGGGCGGACGACGCATTTTTAACTAAGGGTTGACTCCCAAACCATAAGTCATTTCAAACAAAAATTATAGCCGTTACATATAATTAATCGATCAAAACATTTACGAAGATCTATGATTATTAGGTCCGCTTTTTGTAAATAGGCAAAAAGTGGGCTGTTTGGCTCTGGTAATATCCCACCGCAGGTTAACTTGAGAATTTATTTTTTTCTACTCCAATAAATTTTTGGATCATTAGATCATTTGAATCTGAAACATGTTTCAGGCATGCATATCCATATTCAAAACATGTTAGGATCGATTAGCAATCCCTTTCTTATAAAATTCCACCAAACTATTAGGGGATGTATTGGTGGAATTTCCCAAACATGGATAACAAAACTTTTGTGTTCATTTTTAGTGCGTGAAATAATTTTCTTCACTTACATTTATTATATATTTCAATTTTTTGCAGACATAAACTCTAAAATTTTCATTTTTTTGTAATCTATTTTTCTTATCTTTTTTTTTACGAGAAAAATGGGAGAGTGAAAACTCAAGTTTGGATTTGAAAAAAATTGAACATCCAAAAAAGAAATGGTCAAATTTTGGGAGAGATAATTCCAAAAAGTATCTATGATTTTTAAGGATTGTAAACTCTTTTAGTATTTTATATATTAGGTTTTGCAATCATCGAAAGAGGGGGGGTGTGACATTTTTAACAGAGTGTTGACTCCCAAACCATAAGTCATTTCTAAAAGAAATTATAGCCGTTACACATCAATAATCAATCAAAACATTTATGATGATCTATGATTGTTAGATCTGCTTTTTGTTAATGGGCAAGAACTAGGTTGTTTGGCTTTGGTAAATATCCCACCGTACATTAACATGAGAATTTAATTTTTTCTACTCCTTGAAAATTTTGGAACATTAGATCATTTGCATCATCAACATGTTTCATGCATGCATACCCATATTTAACATAAGTTAGGATCAATTAGAAATCTCTTTCTTATAAAATTCCACCAAGCTATTAGGGGTTGACTGGTGGAATTTCCCAAACATGGATAAAAAAACTATGGTGTTCAATTTTAGTGCGTGAAATATTTTTCATCACTTACATTTAATATAGCTTTCAATTTTATGCATTCATAAACTCAGAAATTATCATTTTGTTGTGATCTATATTCTTTATCTTTTTGTTTACGAGAAAAATGGGAGAGTGAAAACTCAAGTTTGGATTTGAAAAACAATTGAATGTCCATAATGGAAATGGACAAATTCTGGGAGAGATAATTCCACATAGTATCTGTGATTTTGATGGATTGTATACTCTTTTAGATTTTTATATATTAGGTTTTGCAATCATCGGAAAAGGGGGAGCGAGATATTTTTAACAGAGTGTTGACTCCCAAACTATAAGTTATTTCTAAAAAAAATTATAGCCGTTAGACATCCTTAATAGATCAAGACATTTACGATGATCTAAGATTTTTAGGTCCGTTTTTTTAAACAGCCAAAAAGTGGGTTGTTTGGCTCTGGTAAACATCCACCGCACATTAACTTAAGAATTAATTTTTTCTACTCGAATTTTTTGGATCATTAGGTCATTTGCATCTTCAACATGTTTCAGGCATGCATATCCATATTTAAAACATGTTAGGAACAATTAGAAATATCTTTTTTAGAAAATTTCACCAAGCTATTAGGGGTTGTACAAGTAGAATTTCCCAAACATGGATACCAAAAATTTTGTGTTCATTTTTAGTGCGTGAAATAAGTTTCTTCATTTACAATTATTTTAATTTTCAATTTTTTACATACATAAACTCTACTATTTTCATTTTTTATTTGTGTTATTTTTTGTTTACGAGTAAAATGGCAGAGTGAAAACTCAAGTTTGGATTTGAAAAAAAATGGGACATCCAAAAAGAAAATTCAAAAACTCTGAGAGAGCTAATTCCAAAAAGTATATGTGATTTTCAAGAATCCTAAACACTTTTAGTTTTTTATATATTTAGTTTTGCAATCATCGGAAAAGGGCGGGCGAGGCATTTTCAACTGAGGGTTGACTCCAAAAAAAAAAGTCAATTCAAACAAAAATTATAGCCATTACATATAATTAATCGATCAAAAAATTTACGAAGATCTATGATTATTAGGTCCGCTTTTTTTAAATTGGCAAAAAGTGGGCTGTTTGGCTCTGGTAATATCCCACTGCAGGTTAACTTGAGAATTTATTTTTTTCTTCTCCAATAAAATTTTGGATCATTAGGTCATTTGCATCTTCAACATGTTTCAGGCATGCATATCCATATTCAAAACCCGTTAGGAGCAATTAGCAATCTCTTTCTTATAAACTTCCACCAAACTATTAGGGATTGTATTGGTGGAATTTTCCAAACATGGATAACAAAATTTCTGTGTTCATTTTTAGTGCGTGAAATAATTTTCTTCACTTACATTTTTTATAGATTTCAATTTTTTGCATGCATAAACTCTAAAATTTTTATTTTGTTGTAATCTATTTATTTTATCTTTTTGTTTACTAGAAAAATGGGAGAGTGAAAACTCAAGTTTTGATTTGAAAAAAAATTAAACATCCAAAAAGGAAATGGACAAATTTTGGGAGAGGTACTTCCAAAAAGTATCTACGATTTTTAAGGATTGTAAACTCTTTTAGTATTTTATATATTAGGTTTTTCAATCATCGAAAGAGGGGGGCGTGACATTTTTAACAGAGTGTTGACTCCCAAACCATAAGTCATT
The DNA here is from genome assembly GCF_029961685.1 of Aristolochia californica. Taxonomy (NCBI): domain Eukaryota; kingdom Viridiplantae; phylum Streptophyta; class Magnoliopsida; order Piperales; family Aristolochiaceae; genus Aristolochia; species Aristolochia californica. Next base: position 9,181,982 of record NW_027181826.1, on the reverse strand, counting down.
TCAAACAAAAATTATAGCCGTTACACATCATTAATCAATCAAAACATTTATGATGATCTATGATTGTTAGATCTACTTTTTGTTAATAGGCAAAAACTAGGTTGTTTGGCTTTGGTAAATATCCCACCGCACATTAACATGAGAATTTAATTTTTTCTACTCCTTGAAATTTTTGGAACATTAGATCATTTGCATCTTCAACATGTTTCACGCATGCATACCCAGATTTAAGATAAGTTAGGATCAATTAGAAATCTCTTTCTTATAAAATTCCAACAAGCTATTAAGGGTTGACCGGTGGAATTTACCAAACATGGATAACAAAACTATGGTGTTCATTTTTAGTGCATGAAATATTTTTCATCACTTACATTTATTATAGTTTTCAATTTTTTGCATAAATAAACTCATAAATTTTCATTTTATTGTTATCTATATTCCTTATCTTTTTGTTTACGAGAAAAATGGGAGAGTGAAAACTCAAGTTTGGATTTGAAAAAAAATTGAACATCCATAATGGAAATGGACAAATTCTGAGAGAGATAATTCCAAATAGTATATGTGATTTTTATAGATTGTATACTCTTTTAGATTTTTATATATTAGGTTTTGCAATCTTCGGAAAAGGGGGAGCGAGGTATTTTTAACAAAGTGTTGACTCCAAAACCATAAGTTATTTCTGACAAAACTTATAGCCGTTAGTCATTAATAGATCAAGACATTTATGATGATCAATGATTTTTAGGTCCGTTTTTGTAAATAGCCAAAAAGTGGGTTGTTTGGCTCTGGTAAATATCCCACCGCACGTTAGCTTGAGAATTAATTTTTTCTACTCGAATTTTTGGGATCATTAGGTCATTTGCATCTTCAACATGTTTCAGGCATGCATATCCATATTTAAAACAAGTTAGGATCAATTAGAAATATCTTTCTTAGAAAATTTCACCAAGCTATTTGGGGTTGTACAGGTGGAATTTCCCAAATATGGATACGAAAAATTTTGTGTTCAATTTTAATGCGTGAAATAAGTTTATTCACTTACAATTATTATAATTTTTAATTTTTTGCGTACATAAACTCTTCTATTTTCAATTTTATTTGCGTTATCCTTTTGTTTACGAGAAAAATGGCAAAGTCAAAACTCAAGTTTGGATTTGAAAAAAAATTGAACATCCAAAAATAAAATGTAAAAACTCTCAGAGAAATAATTCCAAAAAGTACATGTGATTTTTAAGGATCGTAAACACTTTTAGTTTTTTATATATTAGGTTTTGCAATAAACGAAAAAGGGCGGGCGAGGCATTTTTAACTGAGGGTTGAATCCCAAACCAAAAGTCATTCCAAACAAAAATTATAGCAGTTACATATAATTAATTTATCAAAACATTTACGAAGATCTATGATAATTAAGTCCGCTTTATGTAAATAGGCAAAAAGTGGGCTGTTTGGCTCTGGTAATATCCCACCGTAGATTAACTTAAGATTTTATTTTTTTCTACTCCAATAAATTTTTCGATCATTAGGTCATTCGCATCTTCAACATGTTTCAGGCATGCATATCCATATTCAAAACACGTTAGGATCAATTAGCAATCTCTTTCTTATAAAATTCCACCAAACTACTAGGGGTTGTATTGGTGGAATTTCCCAAACATGGATAACAAAACTTTTGTGTTCATTTTTAATGCGTGAAATAATTTTCTTCACTTACATTTATTATAGATTTAAATTTTTTGCATACATAAACTCCAAAATTTTCATTTTGTTGTAATCTATTTGTCTTATCTTTTTGTTTACGAGAAAAATGGGAGAGTGAAAACTCAAGTTTGGATTTGAAAAAAAATTGAACATCCAAAAAGGAAATGGACAAATTCTAGGAGAGATAATTCAAAAAAGTATCATGATTTTAAAGGATTGTAAACTCTTTCCGTATTTTATATATTAGGTTTTGCAATCAATGAAAGTGGGGGGTGTGGCATTTTTAACAAAATGTTGACTCCCAAACCATAAGTCATTTCTAACAAAAATTATAGCCGTTACACATAATTAATCAATCAAAACATCATCTATGATTGTTTGATTTAATTTTTGTTAATAGCCAAAAACTAGGTTGTTTGGCTTTGGTAAATATCCCACCGCACATTAACATGAGAATTTATTTTTTTCTACTCCTTGAAATTTTTGGAACATTAGATCATTTGCATCTTCAACATGTTTCATGCATGCATACCCATATTTAAAATTAGTTAGGATCAATTAGAAATCTCTTTGTAACAAAATTCCACCAAGCTATTAGGGGTTGACTGGTGGAATTTCCCAAACATGGATAACATAACTTTGGTGTTCATTTTTAGTGCGTGAAATATTTTTCATCACTTACATTTATTATAGTTTTCAATTTTTTGCATACATAAACTCAGAAATTTTCATTTTGTTGTGATCTATATTCCTTATCTTTTTGTTTACAAGAAAAATGGGAGAGTTAAAACTCAAGTTTGGATTTGAAAAATAATTGAACATCCATAATGGAAAAGGACAAATTCTGAGAGAGATAATTCCAAATAGTATATGTGATTTTTATATATTAGGTTTTGCAATCATCGAAAAAGGGGGAGCGAGGTATTTTTAACAGAGTGTTGACTCCCAAACCAATAGTTATTTCTAACAAAAATTATAGTTGTTAGACATCATTAATAGACCAAGACATTTACGATGATCTATGATTTTTAGGTCCGTTTTTGTAAATAGCCAAAAAGAGGGTTGTTTGGCTCTGGTAGATATCCCACCGCACGTTAACTTGAGAATTAATTTTTTCTACTCGATTTTTTTTGATCATTAGGTCATTTACATCTTCAACATGTTCCAGGCATCCATATCCATATTTAAAACATGTTAGGATCAATTAGAAATATCTTTCTTAGAACATTTCACCAAGCTATTAGGAGTTGTACTGGTGGAATTTCCCAAACATGGATACCAAAAATTTTGTGTTCATTTTTAGTGCGTGAAATAAGTGTTTTCACTTACATTTATTATAATTTTCAATTTTTTGCATACATAAACTCTAATATTTTCCTTTTTTTTTGTGTTATCCTTTTGTTTACGAGTAAAATAGCAGAGTGAAAACTCAAGTTTGGATTTGAAAAAAAATGGAACATCCAAAAAGAAAATGCAAAAACTGTGAGAGAGATAATTCCAAAAAGTATATGGGATTTTTAAGGATCGTAAGCACTTTTAGTTTTTTGTATATTAGGTTTTGCAATCATTGGAAAAGGGTAGGCGAGGTATTTTTCACTGAGGGTTGACTCCCAAACCATAAGTCATTTCAAACAAAAATTATAGCCGTTACATATAATTAATCGATCAAAACATTTACGATGATCATTGATTATTAGGTCCGCTTTTTGTAAATAGGCAAAAAGTGGGTTGTTTGGCTCTAGTAATATCCCACCGTAGGTTAACTTGAGAATTTATTTTTTTCTACTCCAATAAATTTTTGGATCATTAGGTGATTTGCATCTTCAACATATTTCAGGCATGGATATCCATATTCAAAACTCTTTAGGATCAATTAGCAATCTCTTTCTTATAAAATTTCACCAAACTACTAGGGGTTGTATTGGTGGAATTTCCCAACCATGGATAAAAATACTTCTGTGTTCATTTTTTGTGCGTGAAATAATTTTCTTCACTTAAATTTATTATAGATTTCATTTTTTTGCATACATAAACTCTAAAATTTTCAAGTTTGGATTTGAAAAAAAATTGAACATCCAAAAAGGAAATGGACAAATTCTGGGAGAGATAATTCCAAAAAGTATGTATGATTTTTAAGGATTGTAATCTCTTTTAGTATTTTATATATTAGGTTTTGCAATCGTCAAAAAAGGGGGGGCATGGCATTTTTAACTGAGTGTTGTCTCCCAAACGATCAGTCATTTCTAACAAAAATTATAGCGGTTACACATCATTAATCAATCAAAACATTTATGATGATCTATGATTGTTAGATCTGCTATTTGTTAATTGGTAAAAACTAGGTTGTTTGGCTTTGGTAAATATCCCACTGCACATTAATATGAGAATTTAATTTTTTTCTACTCCTTGAAATTTTGGAAAATTAGATCATTGGCATCTTCAACATGTTTCATGCATGCATACCCATATTTAAAATAAGTTAGGATCAATTAGAAATCAATTTCTTATAAAATTCCACCAAGCTATAAGGGGTTGACTGGTGGAATTTCCCAAACATGGATAACAAAACTTTGGTGTTCATTTTTAGTGCGTGAAATATTTTTCATCACTTACATTTATTATAGTTTTCAATTTTTTGTATACATAAACTCAGAAATTTTCATTTTGTTGTGATCTATATTCCTTTTCTTTTTGTTTACGAGAAAAATGGGAGAGTGAAAACTCAAGTTTGGATTTGAAAAAAAATTGAACATCCATAATGGAAATGGACAAATTCAGAGAGAGATAATTCCAAATAGTATCTGTGATTTTTATGGATTTTATACTCTTTTAGAGTTTTATTTATTAGCTTTTGTAATCATTGGAAAAGGGGGAGCGAGGCTTTTTTAACAGAGTGTTGACTCCCAAACCATAAGTTATTTCTAACAAAAATTATAGCCGTTAAACATCTTTAATAGATCAAGATATTTACGATGATCTATGATTTTAAGTCCATTTTTTTAAATAGCCAAAAAGTGGGTTGTTTGGCTCTGGTAAATAACCCACCGCATGTTAACTTGAGAATTAATTTTTCTTACTCGAATTTTTTGGATCATTAGGTCATTTGCATCTTCAACATGTTTTAGGCATGCATATCCATATTTAAAACATGTTAGGGTTAAATAGAAATATCTTTCTTAGAAATTTTCACCAAGCTATTAGGGGTTGTGCAGGTGGAATTTCCCAAACATGGATACCAAAATTTTGTGTTCATTGTTAGTGCGTGAAATAAGTTTCTTCACTCACATTTATTATAATTTTAGATTTTGTGCATACATAAACTTTAATATTTTTTTTTTTTTTGCAATATCCTTTTGTTTACGAGAAAAAAGGCAGAGTGAAAACTCAAGTTTGGATTTGAAAAAAAAGGGCACATCCAAAAAGAAAATGCAAAAACTCTGTGAGAGATAATTCCAAAAAGTATTTGTGATTTTTAAGGATCGTAAACCCTTTTAGTTTTTTATATATTAGGTTTTGCAATCATCGGAAAAGGGCGGGCGAGGCATTTTGAACTGAGGGTTGACTCCCAAACCATAAGTCTTTTCAAACAAAAATTATAGCCGTTACATATAATTAATCGATCAAAACATTTACGAAGATCTATGATTATTAGGTCCGCTTTTTGTATATAGGCAAAAAGTGGGTTGTTTGGCTCTGGTAATATCCCACCACAGGTTCAGTTGAGAATTTATTTTTTTCTACTCCAATAAATTTTTGGATCATTAGGTCATGTGCATCTTCAACATGTTTCAGGCATGCATATCCATATTCAAAACACGTTAGGATCAATTAGCAATCTCTTTCTTATAAAATTCCACCAAACTACTAGGGGTTGTATGGGTGGAATTTCCCAAACATGGATAACAAAACTTTTGTGTTCATTTTTAGTGAAATAATTTTCTTCACTTACATTTATTATAGTTTTCAATTTTTTGCTTACATAAACTAAAAAAATTTCATTTTGTTCTGATCTATATTCCTTATCTTTTTGTTTACGAGAAAAATGGGAGAGTGAAAACTCAAGTTTAGATTTGAAAAAAAATTGAACATCTATAATGGAAATGGACAAATTCTGAGAGAGATAATTCCATATAGTATCTGTGATTTTTATAGATTGTATACTCTTTTAGATTTTTATATATTAGGTTTTGCAATCATTGGAAAAGGGGGAGTGAGGTATTTTTAACAGTGTGTTGACTTCCAAACCATAAGTTATTTCTAACAAAAAGTATAGCCGTTAGACATCATTAATAGATCAAGACATTTACGATGATCTATGATTTTTAGGTCCATTTTTTTGTAAATAGCCAAAAAGTGGGTTGTTTGGCTCTCGTAAATATCCAACCGCACGTTAACTTGAGAATTAATTTTTTCTACTCGAATTTTTGGGATCATTAGGTCATTTGCATCTTCAACATGTTTCAGGCATGGATATCCATATTTAAAACAAGTCAGGTAAATATCCCACCGCACGTTAACTTGAGAATTAATTTTTTCTTCTCGAATTTTTGGGATCATTAGGCATTTGCATCTTCAAAATGTTGTAGCAGGCATATCCATATTTACAACATGTTAGGATCAATTAGAAATATCTTTGAAGAAAATTTCACGAAGTTATTAGGGGTTGTACTAGTGGAATTTCCCAAACATGGATACCAAATATTTTTTTTTCATTTTTAGTGCTTGAAATAAGTTTCTTCACTTACATTTATTATAATTTTCAATTTTTTGTATACATAAACACTAATATTTGCATTTTTTTTGTGTTCTCCTTTTGATTACGAGAAAAATAGCAAAGTGAAAACTCAAGTTTAGATTTGAAAAAAAATTGAACATCCCAAAAGAAAATGCAAAAACTCTGAGAGATATAATTCCAAAAATTATATGTGATTTTTAAGGATCGTAAACACTTTTAGTTTTTTATATATTAGGTTTTGCAATCATCAAAAAAAGGCGGGCGAGGCATTTTTAACTGAGGGTTGACTCGCAAACTATAAGTCAATTCAAACAAAAATTATAGCCGTTACATATAATTAATCGATCAAAACATTTACGAAGATCTATGATCATTAGGTCCGCTTTTTGTAAATAGGCAAAAAGTAGGTTGTTTGGCTCTGGTAATATCCCACTGCAGGTTAACTTGAGCATTTTTTTTTTCTACTCCAATAAATTTTTGGATCATTAGATCATTTGCATCTAAAACATGTTTTTGGCATGCATATCCATATTCAAAACACGTTAGGATTGATTAGCAATCTCTATCTTATAAAATTCCTCCAAACTACTAGGGGTTGTATTGGTGGAATTTCCCAAACATGGATAACAAAACTTTTGTGTTCATTTTTAGTGCGTGAAATAATTTTCTTCACTTACATTTATTATAGATTTCAATTTTTTGCATACATAAACTCTAAAATTTTCATTTTGTTGTAATGTATTTGTCTTATCTTTTTGTTTACAAGAAAAATGGGAGAGTGAAAACACAAATTTGGATTTGAAAAAAAATTGAACATCCAAAAAGGAAATGGACAAATTTTGGGAGAGATAATTCCAAAAAGTATCTTTTATTTTTAAGGATTGTAAACTCTTTTAGTATTTTATATATAATGTTTTGCAATCATCGAAAAAGGGGGGGCGTGGCATTTTTAATAGAGTGTTGACTCCCAAACCATCAGTCATTTCTAACAAAAATTATAGCCATTACACATCATTAATCAATCAAAATATTTATGATGCTCTATGATTGTTAGATTTGCTTTTTGTTAATAGGCAAAAACTAGGTTGTTCGACTTTGATAAATATACCACCGCACATTAACATGAGAATTTAATTTTTTCTACTCCTTCAAATTTTTGGAACATTAGATCATTTGCATCTTCAACATGTTTCATGCATGCATACCCATATTTAAGATAAGTTAGGATAAATTAGAAATCTCTTTCTTATAAAATTGCACCAAGCTATTAGGGGTTGACTGGTGGAATTTTCCAATCATGGATAACAAAACTTTTGTGTTAATTTTTGGTGCGTGAAATATTTTTCATCACTTACATTTACTATAGTTTTCAATTTTTTGCATACATAAGCTCAGAAAGTTTCATTTTGTTGTGATCTATATTCCTTATCTTTTTGTTTACGAGAAAAATGGGAGAGTGAAAACTCAAGTTTGGATTTGAAAAAAAATTGAACATCCATAATGGAAATGGACAAATTCTGAGAGAGATAATTCCAAATAGTATCTGTGATTTTTATGGATTGTATACTCTTTTAGAGTTTTATGTATTAGGTTTTGCAATCATCGGAAAAGGGGGAGCGAGGTATTTTTAACAGATTGTTGAATCCGAAACAATAAGTTATTTCTGAAAAACATTATAGCCGTTAAACACCATTAATATATCAAGACATTTACGATGATCTATGATTTTTTGGTCCATTTTTGTAAATAGCCAAAAAGTGGGTTGTTTGGCTCTGGTAAATATCACACCGCACATTAACTTGAGAATTAATTTTTTCTACTCAAATTTTTTAGATTATTAGGTCATTTGCATCTTCAACATGTTTCAGGTATGCATATCCATATTTAAAACATGTTAGGATCAATTATAAATATCTTTATAAGAAAAATTCACGAAGCAATTAGGGGTTGTACAGGTGGAATTTCCAAAACATGGATACCAAAATTTTTTGTTCATTTTTAGTGCATGAAATAAGTTTCTTCACCTACATTTATTATAATTTTCAATTTTTTGCATACATAAACTCTACTATTTTCATTTTTTATTTGCGTTATCCTTTTGTTTACGAGAAAAATGGCAGAGTGAAAACTCAAGTTTGGATTTGAAAAAAATTGAACATCCAAAAAGAAAATGCAAAAACTCTCAGAGAGATAATTCCAAAAAGTATATGTGATTTTTAAGGATCGTAAACACTTTGTGTTTTTTATATATTAGGTTTTGCAATCATCGGAAAAGGGCGGGCGAGGCATTTTTAACTGAGGGTTGACTCACAAACCATAAATCATTTCAAAAAAAAATTATAGCCGTTACATATAATTAATCGATGAAAACATGTACGAAGATCTATGATTATTAGGTCCGCTTTTTGTAAATAGGCAAAAAGTGGGCTGTTTGGCTCTGGTACTATCCCACCGCAGGTTAACTACAGAATTGATTTTTTTCTACTCCAATAAATTTTTGGATCATTTGGTCATTTGCATCTTCAACATGATTCAGGCATGCATATCCATATTCAAAACATGTTAGGATCAATTAGCAATCTCTTTCTTATAAAATTTCTCCAAACTACAAGGGGTTGTATTGGTGGAATTTCCCAAACATGGATAACAAAACTTCTATGTTCATTTTTAGTGCGTGAAATAATTTTCTTCACTTACATTTATTATAGATTTCAATTTTTTGCATACATAAACTCTAAAATTTTCATTTTGTTGTAATGTATTTGTCTTATCTTTTTGTTTACGAGAAAAATGGGAGAGTGAAAACTCAAGTTTGGATTTGAAAAAAAATTGAACATCCAAAAGGAAATGTACAAATTCTGGGAGAGATAATTCCAAAAAGTATCTAGGATTTTTAAGGATTGTAAACTCTTTTCGTATTTTACATATTAGGTTTTGCAATCATCGAAAGTGGGAGGCGTGGCGTTTTTAACAGAGTGTTGACTTCCAAACCATAAGTCTTTTCTAACAAAAATTATAGTCGCTACACATCATTAATCAATCAAAACATTTATGATGATCTATGATTGTTAGATCTGCTTTATGTTAAGAGGCAAAAACTAGTTTGTTTGGCTTTGATAAATATCCCACCGCACATTAATATGATAATTTAATTTTTTCTACTCCTTGAAATTTTTGGAACATTAGATCATTTGCATCTTCAACATGTTTCATGCATGCATAGCCATATTTAAAATAAGTTAGGATCAATTAGAAATCTCTTTCTAATAAAATTCCACCAAGCAATTAGGGGTTGACTGGTGGAATTTCCCAAACACGGATAACAAAACTTTGGAGTTCATTTTTAGTGCGTGAAATATTTTTCATTACTTAAATTTATTATAGTTTTCAATTTTTTGCATACATAAAGTCAGAAATTTTCATTTTATTGTGATCTATATTCCTTATCTTTTTGTTTACTAGAAAATTGGGAGAGTGAAAACTCAAGTTTGGATTTGAAAAAAAATTGAACATCCATAATGGAAATGGACAAATTCTGAGAGAGATAATTCCAAATAGTATTTGTGATTTTTATGGATTGTATACTCTTTTAGATTTTTATATATTAGGTTTTTCAATCATCGGAAAAGGGGGAGCGAGGGATTTTTAACAGAGTGTTGAGTTATTTCTAACAAAAAGTATAGCCGTTAGACATCATTAATAGATCAAGACATTTACGATGATCTATGATTTTTAAGTCCATTTTTTGTAAATAGCCAAAAAGTGGGTTGTTTGGCTCTCGTAAATATCCAACCGCACGTTAACTTGATAATCAATTTTTTCTACTCGAATTTTTGGGATCATTAGGTCATTTGCATCCTCAACATGTTTCAGGCATTGATATACATATTTAAAACAAGTTAGGATCAATTAGAAATATCTTTCTTTGAAAATTTCACCAAGCTATTAGGGGTTGTACTGGTGGAATTTCCCAAACATGGATACCAAAAATTTTGTGTTCATTTTTAGTGCGTGAAATAAGTTTCTTCACTTACATTTATTATAATTTTCAATTTTTTGCATACATAAACTCTGATATTTTCATTTTTTTTGCGTTATCCTTTTGTTTACGAAAAAATGGCAGAGTGAAAACTCAAGTTTGGATTTAAAAAAAAAGGAACATCCAAAAAGAAAATGCAAAAACTCTAAGAGTGATAATTCCAAAAAGTATATGGGATTTTTAAGGATCGTAAACACTTATAGTTTTTATATATTAGGTTTTGCAATCATCGGAAAAGGGCGGGCGAGGCATTTTTAACTGAGGGTTGACTCCCAAACCATAAGTCATTTCAAACAAAAAATTATGGCTATTACATATAATTAATCATCAAAACATTTACGAAGATCTATGATTATTAGTTACGCTTTTTGTAAATAGGCAAAAAGTGGGTTGTTTGGCTCTGGTAGTATCCCACCGCAGGTTAACTTTAGAATTTATTTTTTTCTACTCCAATAAATTTTTGGATCATTAGGTCATTTGCATCTTCAACATGATACAGGCCTGCATATCCATATTTAAAACACATTAGGATCAATTAGCAACCTCTTTCTTATACAATTCCACCAAACTACTGGGGGTTGTATTGGTGCAATTTCCCAAACATGGATAACAAAACTTTTGTGTTCATTTTTAGTGCGTGAAATAATTTTCTTCACTTACATTTATTATAGATTTCAATTTTTTGCATACATAAACTCTAAAATATTCATTTTGTTGTAATCTTTGTCTTATTTTTTTGTTTACGAGAAAAATGCGAGAGTGAAAACTCAAGTTTGGATTTAAAAAAAAATTGAACATCCAAAAAGGAAATAGACAAATTCTGGGAGAGATAATTCTAAAAAAGTATCTATGATTTTTAAGGATTTTAAACTCTTTTAGTATTTTATATATTAGGTTTTGCAATCATCGAAAAATGGGGGGGGGGGGGGGGGGGGGGGGCTTGGCATTTTCCGTTGAGTGTTGATTCCCAAACCATAATTCATTTCTAACAAAAATTATAGCCGTTACACATCATTAAACGATCAAAATATTTATGGTGATCTATGTTTGTTAGGTCCGCTTGTTGTTAATAGGCAAAAAGTGGGTTTTTTGGCTCTGGTAAATATCCCACCCCATGTTACACATCATTAACTGATCAAAACATTTATGATGATCTATGATTGTTAGGTCCGATTTTTGTGAATAGGCAAAAAGTGGGTTTTTTGGCTCTGGTACATATCCCACCGCACGTTAACTCGAGAATTTAATTTTTTCTACTCGAAATTTTTGCATCATTTGGTCATTTGCATCTTCAACATGTTTCAGCCATGCATATTCATATTTAAAACACGTTAAAATCAATTAGAAATCTCTTTTTTATAAAATTCCATAGTGCTATTAAAGGTTGTACTGGCAGAATTTCCCAAACTTTGGTGTTCTTTTTTAGTTCATGAAATAATTTTCTTCACTTACATGTATTATAGTTTTAATTTTTTTTCATACATAAACACTAAAATTTTCATTTTCTTGTCATCTATTTGCCTTTTCCTTTTGTTTACGTGAAAAATGGTAGAGTGAAGACTCAAGTTTGGATTTGAAAATAAAATTAACTTCCAAAAAGGAAATAGACAAATTTTGAAAGAGATAATTCCAAAAACAATCTGTGATTTTTAAGGATCGCAAACTCTTTTAGTTTTTTTATATATTAGGTTTTGCAATCATCGGAAAAAGGGAGGGCGAGGCATTTTTAACTGAGTGTTGACTCCCAAACCATAAGTCATTTCTAAAAAAAATTATAGTAGTTACACATCATTAATCGATCAAAACATTTACAATGATCTAGATTGTTAGGTCTGCTTTTTGTAAATAGGCAAAAAGTGGGTTGTTTGGCTCATGTAAATATCCCACCGCACCTTAACTATAGAATTTAATTTTTTCTACTCCATGAAAATTTTGGATCATTAGGTCATTTGAATCTTCAACATGTTTCAGTCATGCATATCCATATTTAAAATATGTTAGGATCAATTTGAAATCTCTTTCTTATAAAATTCCACCAAGATATTAGGGGTTGTATTGGTGGAATTTCCCAAACATGGATAACAAAACATTGGTGTTCATTTTTAGTGCGTGAAATAATTTTCATCTCTTACATTTATTATAGTTTTCAATTTTTTGCATACATAAACTTTAAAATTTTCATTTTCTTGTGGTCTATTTGCCTTATCTTTTTGTTTACGAGATAAATAGCAGAGTGAAAACCAAGTTTGGATTTGAAAGAAAAATTGAACATCCAAAATGGAAATGCACAAATGTTGACAGAGATAATTCCAAAACACTTTTAGTTTTTTATATATTAGTTTTTACAATCATCAGAAAACGGGGGGCGAGGCTTTTTTAACTGAGTGTTGACTCCCAAACCATAAGTCATTTCTAACAAAAATTATAGCCGTTACACATCATTAATTGTTCAAAACATTGACTATGATCAATTATTGTTAGGTCCCATTTTTTTAAATAGGCAAAAGGTGTCTTGTTTGGCTCTAGTAAATATCCCACCGCATGTTAACTTGTGAATTTAATTTTTTCTATTCCTTGAAATTTTTGGATGATTAGGTCATTTGCATCTTAAAAATGTTTCAGGCATGCATATCCATATTTAAAACATGTTATGATCAATTAGAAATCTCTTTCTTATAAAATTCCACCAAGCTATTAGGGGTTGTGCTGGTGGAATTTCCCAAACATGGATAACAAAACTTTGGTGTTCCTTTTTAGTGCGTAAAAAAATTTTCTTCACTTACATTTATGATAGTTTTCAATTTTTTGCATACATAAACTCTAAAATTTTCTTTTTCTTGTGATTTATTTGCCTTAACCTTTTGTTTACAAGAAAAATGGTTGAGTGAAAACTCAAGTTTGGATTTGAAAAAAAATTGAACATCCAAAATGGAAATGCACATATGCTGAGAGAGATAATTCCAATAATTATCTATGATTTTTACGGAACTTAAAAAATTTTAGTTATTTATATATTAGATTTTGCAATCCTCGAAAAAGTGGGGTGCGACATTTTTAACTGAGTGTTGACTACCAAACCATAAGTCATTTCTAACAAAAATTATAGCCGTTACACATCATTAATCGAACAAAACATTTACGATGATCTATGATTGATAGGTCTGCTTTTTGTAAATAGGCAAAAAGTGGGTTGTATGGTTCTGGTAAATATCCCACCGCACATTAACTTGTGAATTTAATTTTTCTGCACATTGAAATTTTTGAATCATTTGGTCATTTGCATCTTCAACATGTTTAAGGGCTTGCATATCCATATTTAAAACATGTTAGGATCAATTAGAAATCTCTTTCTTATAAAATTCCACCAAGCTATTAGGGGTTGTACTGGTGGAATTTCCCAAACATGGATAATAAAACATTGGTGTTCCTTTTTAGTGCGTGAAATTTTTTTCTTCACGGACATTTATGATAGTTTTCAATTTTTTGCATACATAAACTCTAAAATTTTTATTTTCTTGTGATTTATTTGCCTTAACCTTTTTTTACAAGAAAATTGTTTGAGTGAAAACTCAAGTTTGGATTTGAAAAAAAATTGAACATCCAAAATGGAAATGAACATATGCTGAGAGAGATAATTCCAATAATTATCTGTGATATTTTAGGATCGTAAAAAATTTTGGTTATTTATATATTAGATTTTGCAATCCTCGAAAAAGTCGGGGTGAGGCATTTTTAACTGAGTGTTGACTACCAAACCATAAATCATTTTTAACAAAAAATATAGCCGTTACACATCATTAATCGAACAAAACATTTATGATGATCTATGATTGATAGGTCTGCTTTTTGAACATAGGCAAAAATTGGGTTGTATGGTTCTGGTAAATATCCCACCGCATGTTAACTTGTGAATTTAATTTTTCTCCACCGTGAAATTTTTGGATCATTTAGTCATTTGCATCTTCAACATGTTTAAGGGCATGCATATCCATATTTAAAACATGTTAGGATCAATTAGAAATCTCTTTCTTATAAAATTCCACCAAGCTATTAGGGGTTGTACTGTTGGAATTTCCCGAACATGGATAATAAAACATTGGTGTTCCTTTTTAGTGCGTGAAAAAAATTTCTTCACGTACATTTATGATAGTTTTCAATTTTTTCCATACATAAACTCTAAAATTTTCATTTTCATGTGATTTATTTGCCTTAACGTTTTGTTTACAAGAAAAATGGTTGAGTGAAAACTCAAGTTTGGATTTGAAAAAAAACTGAACATCCAAAATGGAAAATGCACATATGCTGAGAGAGATAATTCCAATAATTATCTGTGATTTTTATGGATCATAAACAATTTTAGTTATTTATATATTAGATTTTGCAATCTTCGAAAAAGTTGGGGTGAGGCATTTTTAACTGAGTGTTGACTACCTAACCATAAGTCATTTCTTAAAAAAATTAGAGCCGTTACACATCATTAATCGAACAAAACATTTACGATGATCTATGATTGATAGGTCTGCTTTTTGTAAATAGGCAAAAATTGGGTTGTTTGACTCTAGTAAATTTCCTACCGCACATTAACTTGAGAATTTAATTTTTCCCACTCCTTGAAAGTTTTGGATCATTTGCATCTTCAACATGTTTCAATAATGCATATCCATATTTAAAATAAGTTAGGATCAATTAGAAATCTCTTTCTAATAAAATTCCACCAAGCTCTTAGGGGTTGTACTGGTGGAATTTCCCAAACCTGGATAACCAAACTTTGGTGTTCATTTTTAGTGTGTGAAATAATTTTTTTCACTTACATTTATTGTAGTTTTCAATTTTTTGCAAACATAAACTCGGAAATTTTAAATTTGTTGTGATCTATTTGGCTTATCTTTTTGGTTACGAGAAAAATGGGAGAGAGAAAACTCAAGTTTGGATTTGAAAAAAATTGAACGTCAAAATTGGAAATGCACAAATGCTGAGAGAGATAATTCAAAAAAGTATTTGTGATTTTTTTGGACTGTAAACTGTTTAAGTTTTTTATAAATTAGGTTTTGCCATCATCAAAAAAGGGGGGGAGGGGGGGGGGGGGGGGGGGGGGGGGGGGGGGAGGGTGAGGCATTTTAACTTAATGTTGAGTCCCAAACCATAAGTCATTTCTAAAAAAAATTATAACTGTTACACATCATTAATTGATCAAAATATTTACGATGATCTATGATTGTTATGTCCAGTTTTTGTAAATAAGCAAAAAGTGCGTTGTTTGGGTCTAGTAAATATCCCACCGCCTGTTAACATGAGAATTTAATTTTTTCTACTCCTTGAAAATTTTGGATCATTAGGTCATTTGCATCTTCAACATGGTTTAGGCATGCATATCCATATTTAAAACATGTTAGGATCAATTAGAAATCTCTTTCTTATAAAATTGCACACGCTATTAGAGGTTGTACTGGTGGAATTTCCCAAGCATGGACAAGAAAACTTTGGTGTTCATTTTTAGTGCGTGAAATAATTTTCTTCTCTTACATTTATTATAGTTTTCAATTTTTTTCATACATAAACTCTATAATTTTCGTTTTCTTTTGATCTATTTGCCTTATGTTTTTGTTTACGAGAAAAATGGGAGAGTAACTCAAGTTCGGTTTTGAAAAATAATTGAACATTTAAAATGGAAATTCAAAAATGTTGAGAGAGATAATTCAAAAAAGTATCTGTGTTTTTTTTGGATTGTAAACTCTTTTATTTTTTTGTAAATTAGGTTTCAAAACATTGGAACTGGGGGGTGAGGCATTTTTAACAGAGTGTTAACTCCCAAACCATAAGTCATTTCTAAGAAAAATTATAGCAGTCACACATCATTAATTGATCAAAACAATTACAATGATCTATGATTGTTAGCTCCACTTTTTGTAAATAGGCAAAAAGTGGTGTTTGGCTCTTGTAAATATCCCACCGCACGATAACTTGAGAATTTAATTTTTTCTACTTCTTGAAATTTTTGGATCATTTGGTCATTTGAATCTTCAACATGTTTCAGGCATGCATATCCATATTTAACACATGTTAGGATCAATTAGAAATCTTTTTCTTATAAAATTCCACACGCTATTAGGGCTTGTATTGGTGGAATTTCCATAAAAAGGATAACAAAACTTTGGTGTTCATTTTGTGCGTGAAATAATTTTATTCACTTAAATTTATTATATTTTTCAATTTTTTGCATACATAAACTCTAAAATTTTCATTTTCTTGTGATCTATTTGCCTTATCTTTTTTTTTACGAGAAAAATGGCAGAGTGAAAACTCAAGTTTGGATTTGAAAAACAATTGATCATCCAAAATGGAAATGCACAAATGCTCAGAGAGATATTTCATATAATTCTATGATTTTTAAGGATTGTAAACAGTTTTATTTATTTATATATTAGGTTTTGCAATCATCGAAAAAGAGAGGGCGAGACATTTTTAACTGGGTGTTGACTCCCAATCCATAAGTCATTTCTAACAAAAATTATGGCCGTTACACATCAATAATCGATCAAAACATTTACGAAGATCTATGATTGTTTGGTCCGCTTTGTGTAAATAGGCAAAAAGTAGGTTGTTTGGCTCTGGTAAATATCCCAGCGCACGTTTACTCGAGAATTTAATTTTTTCGACTCCTTGAAATTTTTGGATCATTAGATCATTTTCATCTTCAACATGTTTCAGTCATGCATATCCATATTAAAAAAATGTTTGGATCAATTTGAAATTTCTTTCTTATAAAAATCCACCAAGCTATTAGGGGTTGTACTGGTGGAATTTCCCAAACATCGATAACAAAACTTCTGTGTTCATTTTGAGTGCGCGATATAATTTTATTCACTTACATTAATAACAGTTTTCAATTTTTTGCAAAGATAAACTCAGAAATTTTCACTATGTTGTGATCTATTTGCCTTTTCTTTTTGTTTACGAGAAAAATGGGAGAGTGTAAACTCAAGTCTGGATTTAAAAAACATTGAGCATCCAAAATGGAAATGCACAAATGCTAAGAGAGATCATTCAAAAAAGTATCTCTGATTTTTATGGATTGTAAATTCTTTTCATTTTTTATAAATTAGGTTTAGCAATCAATGGAAAAGGGGGGGTGAGACATTTTTAACTAAGTGTTGACTCCCAAACCATAAGTCATTTTTAACAAAAATTATAGCCGTTACACATCATTAATTGATCAAAACATTTACGATGATCTATGAATGTTAGGTCTACTTTTTTTAGTAGGGAAAAAGTGGGTTGTTTGGCTCTGGTAAATATCCCACAGCACGTTAACTTGAGAATTTAATTTTTTCTTCTCCTTGAAATTTTTGGATCATTAGGTCATTTTCATTTTCAACATGTTTCAGTCATGCATATCCATATTTAAAACATGTTCGGATCAATTAGAAATCTCTTTCTTATGAAATTCCACCAAGCTATTAGGGGTTGTACTGGTGCAATTTCCAAAACATGGATACTTAAACTTTGGTGTTCATTTTTACTGTGTTAAATAATTTTCTTCACTTACATTTATGATAGTTTACAATTTTTTTGCAAACACAAACTCTAAAATTTTCCTTTCCTTGTGATCTATTTACCTTATCTTTTATTTTACGAGAAAAATGGGAGAGTGAAAACTCAAGTTTGGATTTGAAAAAAAATTCAACATCCAAAATGGAAATGTACAAATGCTGAGAGAGATTATTCTAAAAAGTATCTTTGATTTTTATGGATTGTAAACTCTTTTTTTTTTATGAATTAGGTTTTGCAATCATCGGAAGAAGGCGGGGGAGGGGGGTTGTGTGGCATTTTTAACTGAGTGTTGACTCCCAAACCATAAGTCATTTCTAATAAAAAATATAGCCATTACACAACAATAAATTATCAACACATTTATGATGATCTATGATTGTTAGGTCCACTTTTTGTAAATAGGCAAAAAATGGCTTGTTTGGCTCTGGTAAATATCCCCCTGTAGGTTAACTTGAGAATTTTTTTTTCTACTCGAAATTTTTGGATCTTTAGATCATTTGCATCTTCAACATGTTTCAGGCATTCAGATCCATATTTAAAACATGTTGGGATCAATTAGAAATCTTTTTCGTATAAAATTCCGCCAAGCTGTTAGGGGTTGTACTAGTGTAATTTCTCAAACATGGATAATAAAACTTTGGTGTTCATTTTTAGTGCGTGAAATAATTTTTTCACTTACTTTTACTTTAGTTTTCATTTTTTTACAAACATAAACTCTGAAATTTTTATTTTGTTGTGATCTATTTGCCTTATCTTTTTTTTTTTTACGAGAAAAATGGGAAAGTGAAAACTCAAGTTTGGATTTGAAAAAAATTGAACATCCAAAATGGTGTTGAAAGTGATAATTCCAAAAAGTATCTATGATTTTTAAGGACTGTAAACGCTTTTAGTTTTTTATATATTAAGCTTTGCAATCAACGGAAAAGGGGGGGGGGGGGGGGGTCTAACAAAAATTATAGCCGTTACACATCATTAATCAATCAAAACATTTACAATGATCTATGATTGTTAGATCCGCTTTTTGTTAGTAGGGAAAAACTGGGTCGTTTGGCTTTGGTAAATATCCCACCCCCCGTTAACTTGAGAATTTAATTTTTTCTACTCTTTGAAATTTTTGGATCATTAGATAATTTGTATCTTCAACACGTTTCATGCATGCATATCTATATTTAAAACATTTTAGGATCAATTGGAAATCTCTTTCTTAAAAAATTCCGCCAAGCTATTAGGGGTTGTACTAGTGGAATTTCCCAAAAATGGATCACAAAACTTTGGTGTTCATATTTAGTCCGTGAAATAATTTTCTTCACTTACATTTATTATAGTTATCAATTTTTTCATACATAAACTCTGAAATTTTCATATTGTTGTGATATATTTGCCTGATTTTTTTGTTTACGAGAAAAATGGTAGAGAGAAAACTAGTGTTTTGATTTGAAAAAAATTGAACATCCAAAATGGAAATGCACAAATTCTGAGAGAGATAATTCCAAAAAGTTGCTTGGATTTTTATGGATTGTAAACTCTTTTAGTTTTATTAAATTAGGTTTTGCAATCATCGGAAAAGGGGGGGCGAGGCATTTTTAACTGAGTGTTGACTCCCAAACCATAAGTCATTTCTAACAAAAATTATAGCAGTTACACATCAATAATTGATCAAAATATTTACGATGATCTATGATTGTTAGGTCGGCTTTTTGTAAATACGAAAAAAGTCGGTTGTTTGGCTCTGGTAAATATCCCACCGCAAGTTAACTTGAGAATTTAATTTTTATCTACTCCTTGAAATTTTTGGATTATTAGGTCATTTGCATCTTCAACATGTTTTAGGCATGCATATCCATAATTGTAACATGTTAGGATCAATTAGAAATCTCTTTCTTATAAAATTCCACCATGCTATTAGGGGTTGTACTAGTGGCATTTCCCAAACATGGGTAACAAAAGTTTGGTGTTTATTTCTTGTGCGAGAAATTATTTTATTCACTTACATTTATTATAGTTTTAATTTTTTTGCATACATAAACTCTAAAATTTTCTTTTTAAAGTGATCTATTTGCTGCTTCTCTTTATTCACAAGTAAAATTGGAGAGTGAAAACTCTAGTTTGGATTTGAAAAAAAAAAGAACACCCAAAATGGAAATGTACAAATGCTGAGAGAGGTAATTCCAAAGATTATCTATGATTTTTAAGGATCGTAAACAATTGTAGTTATTTATATATTAGGTTTTGCAATCATCGGAAAAGGGGGGCGAAGTTTTTTAAACAGTGTTGACTCCCAAACCATAAGTCATTTCTAACAAAAATTAATGCCGTTACACATCATTAATCGATCAAAACATTTATATGATCTATGATTTTTAGGTCCACTATTTTTAAAGAGGCAAAAAGTGGGTTGTTTGGCTCTGGTAAATATCCCACCGCACGTTAACTTGAGAATTTAAATTTTCCTACTCCTTGAAATTTTTGGATCATTAGGTCATTTGCATATTCAAGATGTTTTAGTCATGCATATCCATATTTAAAATATGTTAGGATCAATTTTAAATCTCTTTCTTTTAAAATTCCATCATGCTATTAGGGGTTGTATTGGTGGCATTTCCTAAATATGGATAACAAAACTTTTGTGTTCATTTTTAGTGCGTGAAATAATTTTCTTCACTTACATTTATTATATTTTTCAATTTTTTGCATACATAAACTCTGTAATTTTTATTTTGGTGTGATCTATTTCCCTTATCTTTTTGTTAACAAAAAAAATGGGAGAGTGAAAATCCAAAATGAAAATGCACAAATGTTGAGAGAGATGATTCAAAAAAGTATCAGTGATTTTTTTGGATTTTAAATTCTTTT
Source organism: Aristolochia californica (assembly GCF_029961685.1). Classification (NCBI taxonomy): domain Eukaryota; kingdom Viridiplantae; phylum Streptophyta; class Magnoliopsida; order Piperales; family Aristolochiaceae; genus Aristolochia; species Aristolochia californica. The sequence continues at coordinate 9,161,106 of NW_027181826.1, read as the reverse complement.
AGATTTTTATAAATTAGGTTTTGCAATCATCGGAAAAGGGGGTGTGTGGCATTTTGAGCTGTGTGTTAACTCCCAAACCATAAGTCATTTCTAAAAAACATTAATGCCATTACACATCATTAATCGATCAAAACATTTACGATAATCTATGATTTTTAGGTCCGATTTTACTAAATAGGCAAAAACTGGGTTGTTTGGCTCTGGTAAATATCCCACCGCATGTTCACTTGAGAATTTAAATTTTCTGATGCCTTGAAATTTTTGGATCATTAGGTCATATGCATCTTCAACATGTTTTATTCATGCATATCCATATTTAAAATATGTTAGGATCAATTGGAAATCTCTTTCTTATAAAATTTCACCAAGCTATTAGGGTTTGTGCTAGTGGAATTTCCCAAACATGGATAAAAAAACTTTTGTGTTCATTTTTAGTGCGTGAAATAATTTTCTTCACTCACTTTTATTATATTTTTCAATTTTTTGCATACATAAACTCTTAAATTTTCATTTTCTTGTGATATATTTGCCTTTTCCTTTTGTTTATGAGAAAAATGGTAGAGTGAAAACTCAAGTTTGGATTTGAAAAAAAATTCAACATCCAAAATGGAAATGGACAAATAGTGAGAGAGATAATTCCAAAAAGTATCTGTGATTTTTAGGATTGTAAACTCTTTTAGTTTTTTACATATTACGTTTTTCAATCATCGAAAAAGGGGGGCGAGGCATTTTTAACTGAGTTTTCACTACCAAACCAGAAGTCACTTCTAACAAAAATTATAGCCGTTACACATAATTAATTTATCAAAATATTTATGATGATCTATGATTTTTAGGTCCGCTTTTTGTAAATAGGAAAGAAGTGGGTTGTTTGGCTCATGTAAATATCCCTCCGCTCGTTAACTTAAGAATTTAAATTTTCTTACTCCTTGAAATTTTTGGCTCATTAAGTCATTTGCACTGCCAACATGTTTCAGTCATGCATATCCATATTTAAAATTTGTTAAGATCAATTAGAAATCTCTTTCGTATAAAATTCCACCAAGCTATTAGGGTTTGTACTGGTGGAATTTCCCAAACATGAATAGCAAAACTTTTGTTTTCATTTTTAGTGCGTGAAATAATTTTCTTCTCTTACATTTATTATAGTTTTCAATTTGTGGCATACATAAACTCTAAATTTTTTATTTTGTGGTGATCTATTAACCTTATCTTTTTGTCTACAAGAAAAATGGGAGAGTGAAAACTGAAGTTCGTATTTGAAAAATAATTGAACATCCATAATGGAAATGCCCAAAAGCTGAGAGAGATAATTCAAAAAGTTATCTATGATTTTTATGGATTATAAACTCTTTTAGTTTTTTATAAATAGGTTTTGCAATCATCGAAAAAGGAGGGGTTGGGGAATTTTTAACTGAGTGTTGGCTCCTAAACTATAAGTCATTTCCAACAAACATTATAGCCGTTACACATCATTAATCGATCAATACATTTCTGATGATCTATGATTGTTTGGTCCACTCTGTGTAAATTGGAAAAAAGTGGGTTGTTTGGCTCAAGTAAAAAATGTTTTCCGACTCCTTGAAATTTTTGGATCATTAGATCATTTTCATCTTCAACATGTTTCAGTCATGCATATCCATATTTAAAAAATGTTAGGATAAATTAGAAATCTCTTGCTTATAAATTCCACCAAGCTATTAGGGGTTGTACTGGTGGAATTTCCCAAACATGGATAACAAAACTTTGGTGTTCATTTTTAGTGCGTGAAATTATTTTCTTCACTTACATTTATAATAGTTTTAAATTTTTTGCATAGATAAGCTCTGAAATTTTCTTTCTTTGGTGATCTATTTGCCTTATCTTTTTGTTACCGAGAAAAATAGGAGAGTGAAAACTCAAGTTTGGATTTAAAAAAAATTTGAAGATCCAAAATGGAAATGCACAAATGTTGAGAGAGATCATTCAAAAAAGTATCTCTGATTTTTATGGATTGTAAACTCTTTCAGTTTTTTATAAACTAGTTTTTCCAATCATCGGAAAAGGGGTTGCGAGACATTTTTAATTGGGTGTTCACTCCCAAACCAAAACTCATTTCTAACAAAAATTATAGCCGTTACACATCATTAATCGATGAAAATTTTTACGATGATCTATGATTGTAAGGTCCGCTTTTTTTAAATAGGCAAAAAGTGAGTTGTTTGGCTCTGGTAAGTATCCCACCGCATGTTAACTTGAGACTTTAATTTTTTCTACTCCTCGAAATTTTTGGATAATTAGGTCATTTGCATCATCAACATGTTTCAAGCATGCATATCCATATTTAAAACATGTTGCGACCAATTAGAAATCTCTTTCTTATAAAATTCCACCAAGCTTTTAGGGGTTGTATTGGTGGAATTTCCCAAACATGAATAATAAAACTTTGTTGTTCATTTTTAGAGCAAGAAATAATTTTCTTCACGTACATTTATTATAGTTTTCAATTTTTTTGACACATAAACTCATAAATTTTCATTTTCTTGTGATCTATTTGCCTTATCCTTTTGTTTACGAGAAAAAATGGCAGAATGAAAACTCAAGTTTGGATTTGAAAAAAAATTGAGCATCCAAAAAGGAAATGCTCAAATTCTGAGACAAGTAATTCCAAAAAGTATCTGTGATTTTTAAGGATTGTAAACTCTTTTAGTTTTTTGTATATTTGGTTTTGCAATTATCGAAAAAGGGGGGGCGAGGCATTTTTAACTGAGTGTTGACTCCCGAACCATATGTTAGGATCAATTAGAAATCTCTTTCTTAGAAAATTCCACCAAACTATTAGGGTTTGTATTGGTAGAATTTCCCAAACATGAATAATAAAACTTTGGTGTTCTTTGTTAGTGTGTAAAATAATTTTCTTTACTTACATTTATAATAGTTTTCAACTTTTTTCATACATAAACTCTAAAATTTTCATTTTGTTGTGATCTATTTGCCATATCTTTTTGTTTACAAGAAAAATGGGAGAGTGAAAACTCAATTGTAAACACTTTTAGTTTTTAAATATAAGGTTTTGAAATCATCGAAAAAGCGAGGTGGCATTTTTAACTGAGTGTTGACTCCCAAATCATAAGTCATTTCTAAAAAAATTATAGCCATTACACATCATTAATTGATCAAAACATTTACGATGATCTATGATTGTTAGGTCGGTTTTTGTAAATAGCCAAAAAGTTGGTTGTATGGCTCTGGTAAATATTCCACCGCATGGAACTTGAGAATTTTATTTTTTCTACTCCTTGAAATTTTTGGATCATTAGGTCATTTGCATCTTCAACAAGTTTTGGGCTTGCGTACCCATATTTAAAACATGTTACGATCAATTAGAAATCTCTTTCTTATAAAATTCCATACGCTATTAGGGGTTGTACTAATGGAATTTCCCAAACAAGGATAACAAAAATTTTGTGTTCATTTTTAGTGCGTGAAATAATTTTCTTCGCTTACATTTATTATAGTTTATGATTTTTTGCATACATAAACTCAAAAATTTAAATTTTCTTGTGATCTATTTGCCATATCTTTTTGTTTA